>NC_042998.1:7504193-7512603 GCF_006345805.1 Octopus sinensis | reverse complement strand
GCATATATATATATATGCAATATATATATATGCATATATTATATATATATATATATATATAATATATATATGCATATGCAAGATGGCGCTGAACTAACAACAAGTGTGTTAACGTGTCTCTCCTAAATATTAAAGATCCTCCAGAGATCGATGTTATCAGAAAGAAATTGTCTGCAAAAAGCGAATATAAATGATAGTACAACAAGTCACTGTATTTGAGAGAATATTTTCGCTTTTGATGTAGTATTTGCAACTAGAACATACTCGCGAATACACGTGTTAAAACGCACGTGTGTTACTTCCCGAAATCGAAGTGAAGTGAATTATTCTTCGTCTGTGAATCAACAAGACACAGTATTTTTGAGAAGGATATTTTCGTTTTGATGTATATCTGCGGTGTTCTGAAAAAAGCCTCTGAAAAATTTGCTGTTAATACCAAATCGCTTAGGAAAATATAGAAAGTATCGGAAACTGTGCATGTGCTAAATCGAAACTCAAACCCCTTTTGTTTACAAAGTGCGCTTGGGGAGGAATATAAAAGGTCTGTCTTGTCTATCTATCTTCCTTTCTTATAAAAAGGAATCACGTAAGTACTCTCTGTCAGCCGGTAAGGTAAGATATTATTTATCTTGTTATCATTAGTGTTCTTTCAAACAGAAAATAATTAAAAAACAAAAAAGATATAAAAATATAAAAATACGCGGTATTCTATCTTTATAATCTTTATAATTTCGTGCCTGCCACGCACTCTCTCTTTCTCTTTTTTACATTTCTATTTCTATCTCTCTCATACATTTTTATTATTTGTTATCATTAGTGTTCTTTCAAACAGAAAATAATAATTAAAAAGATATAAAAATACGCGCTATTCTATCTTTATAATCTCTCCCTCTCTTTCTTACATTTCTATTTCTATCTCTCTCATACTGTTTATACCTTATCTGTCTCCCCATCCACCAGACCCTCTATTTCCGCTCTCACTTCCCCTCCTCCCTCTCTCTCCCTCTGCAATCGTTTCTCTTTCTGCATCTCTCTCAGATCAACTTTTCTCACCTCACCCCCTCTCAGTTCCTCAACTTCACTCATTCTCTCTTGTATCTATATACCGCCCTCTTTCTCTCTCTCTCTCTCTGTTACTCCCCTCCCTCTCTCTGCCTCTTTCCTCTCCGCTCCTTCACAGGTCAAACCCTTTCCTCTTCCCCTTCTGTCCCCTTATTTCTTTCTCTACACCACCCTCCCTGTCCCTTTACTACACTCTGTTGCGCCCCCCTCTCTTCCTCTTCCCCCCTTTTTTCTTCCTACCTTCCTCTCCCTGTTCCCTCTAAGGCTCACCACCCCCCTGTTCTTTTTTCTCTTTCTGTCCCCTTCCTCCACACCACCCTCTCTGTCCCTTTACTTCACTCCCTGGTACCTCTATCCTGCACTCTCTCTCTCTCCCTCTCCATTTCATCTCTCTCTTCCTCTCCATTTTATCTCTCCGCCTTTCTTCTCCCTGCCCCCCCTAGGGTCCACCCTCTTGTCTCACTTTTCCACCCTGTCCCTTTCTACTACACCTCTATCCCGCTCACTCTCCCCCTGCTGACCTGCCATTCTCTCACCTTTCTCTTTTTTCCCTCTTATTTTCTCTCTTTCTCTCTTCTCTCAGGAAAATCCCCTCGTCTCTCTCTCTATCCCCCCCTGGCTTTTTCCTTTCTCTTCTCCCTCTCCATATCTCTCCTTCTCTATCTCTCTCTCTGTTCCTATATTTCACTAGAAGAAAATGGCAAGAAACTGGTCTGCGAGAGAGGTGCAATTGTTCGTCGCGCTTGGAAGATCGCTGAGGACGACTCGCCGAACGAATTATTGCTGCGGCGCTGAAAAGCAACAATTTTTCGAGAACCACCGCCCAGATAGAGCGAAAGAAGAGAGAAGTTATCCGTTCGTACGCTCTAATCAGGCAACATGTGGACACCCTGGACATCATCCTGGGATGTGACGGCAGCAGGGAGGGCCAAAAGGATGAGGAAAGCATCCAGAGCCAAATGGAGAAGCCTGGAACACAGGGAAACGATGACACATGTCCAGCTTCCAACACCACAACTGAAGACCAAAGAGGTGCGATGGCGCGCAAGAAAGGAAAGGCACCCTGGAATTGATGGGAAGCAGGAGGTAAAGGGGGACAGAATCAAGGCTAAAGGAAGCCCTGTCCAGAGAAAGCAGAGGGACCCCAGCAAAAACTGTAAGGGCAGGGAAAGAAACACCTGCAAATTCTACCTGAGGGGGGACTGCTGGTACGGCGTTGAAGGTGCAAACTGTCGCTTTGCACATCGGAGGCCCTACCAAAACCGCACGGACGCGAGACAGAGGTCCCTCCCTCAGGGAGAACAAAAACAAAAAGTTAAAAGAAGGGAAAAAAGCGCATGACCACTACTGAAAGACGGTATGCAGATGTGGTGCGCGGAAACCCAACAGGTGGCCAGCTTCACCCAGATGTGAGAAGGGCGGCAGCTGAACAGCAGTCTTTTTTGTGCATGGCACAAAAAATTGTTCAGCAGCTGACCTGGCTACAAGCACAAAGCTGGAAATACACCACATAAGGCACCTCCAACAGATGCAGGATGGCACCACCGACACCAACACAACACCAACACACACACCACAAAAATATTTCTACTGAATGTAGGAGGGCTGCTGCGCGGAAACTGTAAAAGAAAATTTCATTCCTGAGAGACCTTGTGACATGCAATCAAGCTATATGCATGGCACTCACAGAAACGCATCTTGAACCCGATATAGGTGATGCAGAAATACACATGCCGCAATATGCAGTCATACGCACAGATAGAAAAGGGAGGAGCATGGTCGAGTTGCAATGTACATCCGAGATGACCTCAGCCCCAGGTCCTGCTGTCATATTCAAACTCAGTATGTGAAACTCAAATTGTACACATAGACAACTGAATATCGTCATATGCACTACATATCGCCCACCAGACGCCCCAAAACACTCAGGCATGTTTGAAGACTGCCTAACAAAAATAGGAGAGAAGTCCTCACCAACCTTGAACAGCACAACAGTGTATTCTTCATGGGTGACTTTAACCTCCCCAATGTGGAATGGCCTGGGGGGCAGATGCTCCCAGGGATGACACACCATCAGCAGGCACAGGTGGAGTCCCTGCTCCATCTCACAAATACCTCTTTCATGGAGCAAATAGTTCTGCAACCAACAAGGGCAGACAATATACTGGATCTCTGCTTTACAAACAATATGGATATTATCCATAATGTTAATGTGATGCCGACAATGATCTCGGATCACAACATAATAGAGCTGTCTATGTATGGAACAAAAGCCCCCGCAGACACACCCCTATACGAAGCACCCACCATCTCTCCAACTTAAACTTTCATAAAGCCAACTGGAAGTCGATTGAGAAAGAGATCCTCAAACAGGATTGGCCTGAATGTCTCTCCACACCGGACATAAACATGAAACACAAACCTTCATGTCCATAATACAAGCCATATGTGACAAAATGTCCCAATGTGCAGGGCCAGCACACACAAGAATAAAAACAGGATCCCTAGAGAAAGGAGGATTCTTATGAGACGACGGACAAGGATTGCAAACCGCCTGAGCAAGCACACCAAAAGTGGTGAGAAGTCTCGGCAAGAAAGAATGCTAATGGAAACTGAGAAAAGTCTACATCAGTCCCATGAAAAGGAAGAGAGCAGATAAAGAAGCGTGGGTAATAGAAAATATAAAATCAAACCCTAAAGCTTTCTTTAAGTTTGCCAAAGAGACAGCCACAGTGCACCAGAGAATAGGACCTCTCTTCCAAAAAGATGGCTCTCTCACAGGAAATCCCACGAGGATAAGTGAAATACTGAACTACACCTCTAGGACACAGGCAAGTAAACAACCCAGAAGAATTCTTTGCCACTTTACCAGCGGCCAAAGAGACAAAAATTGAGTACATCAACATCGAAGAAGATGATATCACACTAGCCATTGATGAGATTGACACAAACTCAGCTGCTGGACCTGATGGATTCCCAGCGATCCTTCTCAAATCGTGCAAACGAGCCCTTGCAAAACCGCTACAGCTTCTTTTTCAGAGCTTTCTTGCAAGTGGTAAGCTCCCAGTCAAACTGAAAGGGGGGTAATATGCCCTATCCATAAGGGAGGTAGCAGAGCAGATGCTAAAAATTATAGGCCTATCTCTCTGACCTCACACATCAGCAAAGTCATGGAACGAATAGTCCGTAAGAAACTAATCATGTTCCTTGAAGAAAATGACTTACTGTCTGACACCCAGCATGGATTTCGACCAGGTAGAGGCTGCCTAACACAGCTCCTGCAACACTATGACTGGGTGTTGAAACAGCTACTAAATGGCTCAAATGTGGATGTAATATATCTTGACTTTGCAAAAGCCTTTGATAAAGTCGACCATGGTATGATCTGTCACAAACTGCGTGGTCTCGGCATAGGCGGGAAACTTGGAGAGTGGCTGCACAACTTCCTAAAAGACAGAAAACAGGCAGTTGTGAGCAATGGAGCCACCTCCAGGGAAACGCAAATAACAAGCGGTGTCCCACAGGGCACTGTCTTGGGGCCACTGATGTTCATAGTGGCCCTTTCAGACATGCCTTCAGTTGCTACGATGACCACCCTTGCTAGCTATGCAGATGACACAAAGGTCTCCCACGCAATACAGAACCCTGAAAATATTGCGCATCTGCAACATGGCTGGACACAATATACAGGTGGGCTGAGGACACAACATGCAGTTTAATGCAGGTAAGTTCAGGCCCTGCGCTACTGGCACACAAAGGTAAATGACGTGAAGACTGGATACACTGGCCCAGGAAGAATTGCAATCCCTGAGTCAAAATCAGTGCGTGACCTGGGCATTGACATGAGCAATGATGCATCTTTCCAAATGCATATTGCTAATCTGGTGATAAAATGCAGACGGCTAGCTGGATGGATTCTCCGAACTTTCAGAACAAGAGAGAAGGAGACACTGATGGTCCTATGGAAAACATTTGTCCTCAGCCGCTTGGACTACTGCTCCAACTTTGGTCACCACACAATATAAAACAAACAGCAGAACTCGAAGCAACTCAGAGAAGCTACACAAAGAAAATCGTCTCAATGCAAAATGTCAGCTACTGGGAAAGACTGAAGGTATTAAACCTCTTCTCCCTGGAGCGGAGGCGGGAGAGATATGCAGTAATATACATCTGGAAAATCCTGGAGGGTCTTATCCCAAACTTTGACATTCAAAGTTACTCCAACCGCAGAAGGGCGCCGCTGCGTGGTGCCAAGGATTCAACATCACCATCAAAATACAGGTCCAGATACTGCAACAGCTTGGGTTCAGAGGACCACAGCTTTTCAACATCCTCCCTAAATGCCTGAGAGACTTACATGGTGTGGATGTGGGTTTCTTTAAAACTAAACTGGATCCCTTCTTGTTGGGAGTCCCAGATGAACCTACCTCACGACAGGAGACACGGATGCGGGCAGCAGCATCGAACTCCCTGTTGATCAAGTGCCACGTATCAGAGGTGGATTCACAAACTAGTGTGGCTCATTCAGCGGTGGTGCCCCAGCATGGCCGCGGCCTTCGGGCTAAAACATTTTTAAGGATTTAAGGATTTATATATGCATATATATATATATATAGATATATATATATATATATATATATATGCATATATATATATATATATATATATGAATATATATATATATATATATATATATGCATATATAATATATATGCATATATATATATATGCATATATATATATATGCTATATATATATATGCATATATATATATATATTATATATATATATATATATATATATATATAATGCATATTATATATATGCATATATATATATATATGCATATATATATATATATATATATATATAATATGCATATATATATATTATATATATATATATATATGAATATATATATATATTATATATATGCATATATATATATATGTATATATATATATATATATATATATGCATATATATATGCATATATATATATATGCATATATATATATATATATATTATATATGCATATATATATATAATATATGCTATATATAGATAAGATATATATATATATATGCATATATAATATATATATTATAACATATATATATATATAATGCATATATATATTATATATATATATATATATATATATATATGCATATATATATATATATATATATACACCTCTATCCCGCTCACTCTCCCCCTGCTGACCTGCCATTCTCTCACCTTTCTCTTTTTTCCCTCTTATTTTCTCTCTTTCCTCTTCTCTCAGGAAAATCCCCTCGTCTCTCTCTCTATCCCCCCCTGGCTTTTCTCCTTTCTCTTCTCCCTCTCCATATCTCTCCTTCTCTATCTCTCTCTCTGTCCTATATTTCACTAGAAGAAAATGGCAAGAAACTGGTCTGCGAGAGAGGTGCAATTGTTCGTCCGCGCTTGGAAGATCGCTGAGGACGACTCGCCGAACGAAATTATTGCTGCGGCGCTGAAAAGCAACAATTTTTCGAGAACCACCGCCCAGATAGAGCGAAAGAAGAGAGAAGTTATCCGTTCGTACGCTCTAATCAGGCAACATATGGACACCCTGGACATCATCCTGGGAGGTGACGGCAGCAGGGAGGCCAAAAGGATGAGGAAAGCATCAGAGCCAAATGGAGAAGCCTGGAACAAAGGGAAACGATGACACATGTCCAGCTTCCAACACCACAACTGAAGACCACAAAGAGTGCGATGGCCGCAAGAAAGGAAAGGCACCCTGGAATGATGGGAAGCAGGAGGTAAAGGGTGACAGAACAAGGCTAAAGGAAGCCCTGTCCAGAGAGAAGCAGAGGGACCCCAGCAAAAACTGTAAGGCAGGAAAGAAACACCTGCAAATTCTACCTGAGGGGGGACTGCTGGTACGGCGTGAAGGTGCAAACTGTCGCTTTGCACATCGGAGGCCCTACCAAAACCGCACGGACGCGAGACAGAGGTCCCTCCCTCAGGGAGAACAAAAACAAAAACAAAAAGTTAAAGAAGGGAAAAAAGCGCACTGACCACTACTGAAAGACGGTATGCAGATGTGGTGCGCGGAAACCAACAGGTGGCCAGCTTCACCCAGATGTGAGAAAGGCGGCAGCTGAACAGCAGTCTTTTTTGTGCATGCACAAAAAATTGTTCAGCAGCTGACCTGGCTACAAGCACAAAGCTGGAACTACCACCACATAAGGCCACCTCCAACAGATGCAGGATGGCCACCACAGACACCAACACCACACACACACACCACAAAAATATTTCTACTGAATGTAGGAGGGCTGCTGCGCGGAAACTGTAAAAAGAAAATTTCATTCTGAGAGACCTTGTGACATGCAATCAAGCTATATGCATGGCACTCACAAAACGCATCTTGAACCCGATATAGGTGATGCAGAAATACACATGCCGCAATATGCAGTCATACGCACAGATAGAAAAGGGAGGAGCCATGGTGGAGTTGCAATGTACATCGAGATGACCTCACGCCCCAGGTCCTGCTGTCATATTCAAACTCAGTATGTGAAACTCAAATTGTACACATAAGACAACTGAATATCGTCATATGCACTACATATCGCCACCAGACGCCCCAAAACACTCAGGCATGTTTGAAGACTGCCTAACAAAAATAGAAGTCCTCACCAACCTTGAACAGCACAACAGTGTATTCTTCATGGGTGACTTTAACCTCCCCAATGTGGAATGCCTGGGGGGCAGCAGATGCTCCCAGGATGACACACCATCAGCAGGCACAGGTGGAGTCCCTGCTCCATCTCACAATACCTCTTTCATGGAGCAAATAGTTCTGCAACAACAAGGGCAGATAATATACTGGATCTCTGCTTTACAAACAATATGGATATTATCCATAATGTTAATGTGATGCCGACAATGATCTCGGATCACAACATAATAGAGCTGTCTATGTATGGAACAAAAGCCCCCGCAGACACACAGCCTATACGAAGCACCCACCATCTCTCCAACTTAAACTTTCATAAAGCCAACTGGAAGTCGATTGAGAAAGAGATCCTCAAACAGATTGGCCTGAATGTCTCTCCACACCGGACATAAAATGAAACACAAACACTCATGTCCATAATACAAGCCATATGCGACAAATATGTCCCAATGTGCAGGGCCAGCACACACAAGAATAAAAACAGATCCCTAGAGAAGGAGGATTCTTATGAGACGACGGACAAGGATTGCAAACCGCCTGAGCAAGCACACCAAAAGTGGTGAGAAGTCTCGGCTCGAAAGAATGCTAATGGAAACTGAGAAAAGTCTACATCAGTCCCATGAAAAGGAGAAGAG
>NC_042998.1:7454193-7499193 GCF_006345805.1 Octopus sinensis | reverse complement strand
AGATAAAAATAGATATTTTCAGAGGAAAAGTGAAAAATTCAAGGGAGATTTCGCTGTTGTTTCTAGCACAACCCAAACCACCCTCCCTTTTCACTCACACATGTATTGATGCTTTTTCAGTATTTTTCTCCCATTAAACACATTTTATGGAATGATGATGCCGAAGTAACACACGCGTGGTCCATTGGTAGAATATAAGCGACAAAATAAATTGCAACCTAAAATTTTACCTCCACCTCACCTCAATCAAGCGAAGCCGTGTGTGTAAGAAAAAACATTTTCTAACCGAAAAATACACTATTAAAATGAATTATCGTTTACATAACACCTTTTTTTTTAAAATAAATCCCTGTGGATAAATGCCAGAAATGACCTTTTCAGGCTCTCTAATATTTTAATTTCTGAACAGAAACAATCGGGAGTGGGGTTGCAAAAGATTCATAATTTCTTAAATTTTCTTTTTATAGCATACTAGCAGTATCGCCCGGCGTTGCTCGGGTTTGTAAAGGAAATAACTATATAAGCATTTTTAGAGAGTTATAGCCAAAAGATAGTAAAAAAAAAAATGCATTAAAAATTGAAAAAAAATGATGGTAAATTTTTTTTAAATCGTTGACTCATCGTAGTCATTTTTAGAGAGCTACTTCCCTTATATAATAGCGAAAAAATACATTTAAATGGAAAAAAATGATGGTAAATTATTTTTAAAATCGTAAACTCATCGTAGACGCGCGCTAATACCCAGAAGGGCTCGATATGAATCACGACTATAAGATACCCGCTTTTGGTTACATTGCACCGCAAAATGTGGAAGTAGTTAGGAATCTAAATCGTAGGAGACAGACAGACACACAACCTCACTTTTATATATAAAGATAAATTTATTTATGGGAGAAAGATATTGAAAAACATCAACACATGCGAGAGTTATAAAGAAACAAAAAAGGTTGTCTTTGGATGTGCTAGAAACAGCCAAATCGCCCTTAAATCACTCACTTTTCCCTCTGAATTTTTTTTTACCGAAAATGCTCTTATGGTTTTGAGGTGCAAAAAATGGCCAAAATAGGTCCAGAGTTGAATGATGAGGGAGGAGGGGGTAGAAAAATTCTTCATAACTTTTTTCATACAAAGATGCATCCAGCCCGCTACAAGGCTGTGGTCTAAAAAAGAAATGAGGAAACTCCCCGAAAAAATTTTCCCCACAAATTTCTTTATGATCGTAACCTATGCCGTTTGAAACTGATTTGTATAAACACGTGAAAAGACACCGATTTTCATGAAAGTTATGAGGGGAAAAAGTCAGATCTTGTGAAATTTCCGAAACTCCTCGGAAAAATTATTTCCCATAAATCTCTATATACTCTGAAGCCACAACATCTAAGCGGTATTTGTAAAATATGTTGTTAAAAGAATCGATTTTTCTGGATATTATAAGGCAACAAAGTTAACAGCGTATACATTTGTAGTTAGTTAATTTTTTGGCTCAAAAAGCAAAAAGCAAGGCCATGTAGGGGGACATGGAGTTATGTACAGGGAGGTGTTCATGTAAAGAGTTCAGGCCATTTGTGGTCAAGGGAGACTTTGAACCGAGCGGTCGTCGGCATCTTCACTATCTCGTCCGGCAGCTTATTCTCCGGATCCGCAACCCGGACGGAGAAAGCCCCTCTCCTTCGATTGATATGAAATCGTCGCAGATAGTGCTTTTCGGAGTGACCCCGCAGCCGACGCTCTGGAGCAGGAGTGAAGAACAGTTCTTTCGAGAGGTTACACTTTCCGCTTATGATGTTGTGGGCGAGAATGAGATCACCACGGCGGCGGCGTTTTTCTAGAGAATAAAGGTCGAGCGTCTTCAGCCTTTCTTCATAAGACAAATGCTTGAGACCAAGAACCATGCGGGTAGCCAGCTTCTGGACTCTTTCGAGATGCTGTATGTCTTTGAGGAGATAAGGAGAAGAGGCTTGAATCCCATACTCCAATATGGGTCTCACCAGCGTGACATAGAGTGGTAGGAATATGGCTGCTGTGAGCATTCCGAATGACCGTCGAATCAAGAACAGAACTCCGCGTGCTTTGTTGGCAGCATGGACGCACTGGGCCGAAGGCGAAAAGTAGGAATCCACCAAGATACCCAGGTCCTTTACCTGGTCGGTCCTCTCCAGCAGCAGACGACCCGGCTCGAAATCAAGTTGAGTTCCAGGAGAAGAGTCAACAGGCAGATGACAGCACTTTGACACGTTCAGACACAGGTCCCATTCGTTAGACCATCTCCAAACTTGGTGGAGGCATCGACGAAGATCCTCTATATCACCGCGAGGAGCGACCAGTTTGACATCATCGGCAAATAGAAGGGTGTGTTGCGTGAGGTCGTCGGGCAAGTCATTTATGAAGACTAAGAACAATAAGGGCCCAAGCACTGAACCTTGAGGCACGCCACTGCTCGCACTGGAGACGTCGGACAGCGAACCATTAACTTGGAAGGAGCGATCTGAGAGGAAGGCACCAACCCATCGTACAATATCCGGATGGAAACTATATGCTTGAAGCTTGACAAGTAATTGGCGGTGGTTTACCGAGTCAAAAGCTTTGGCAAAGTCCAATGAAACGATGTCAACAGCATCACCATCATCGAGGATGCGCGTCACCAATTCTTCCATTACCAGTAAGTTGGTCAAGCATGATCTCTTCGGCACGAAGCCGTGTTGGGAATCAGAGAGAGAGGCTGTGTTTTGGAGGTGGAGCAACATACTTTTCTTAAGGATGGTTTCGAACATCTTGCTGATTATTGAAGTAGTAATGCCCTTTTATTTATACGATTTTTCATTTCCTGTTTATTTCATTCATTGTTTGCAATGATCTTCCCTCCCACTCTCTCTCTCACACACACACACACACACTCTCTCTCACACACTCTCTCTCTCTCTCTCTCTCTCTCTCTCACACACACACACACACTGCAAAGCTAACAGATGGGCTGCTGAATTGAAATCGCTATAATGCTTTGAGGGGAAGGTAAGACTTGACAAACTGCTTCTATATCTGTTGGACTATGGTGATGTTTGTTTAAAAAAGTGATTATGACTGTGATAAAATCATGAAAGCAGTATTTACTAAGCAAGTTAGCACTATTATACAAAGAAATGATTAGACGTAAAATATCATAAAAATTATTAGTATTGGGAATCAAATGTGAAAATATTATTAAGGGCTAGCAGAAAACCGCCCGGAAGGCGGTCTTTCTGATTGTGAAGTTAGTCATCTGAAAGATAACAAAAGAAAAAAAGAATCTACTGAATAAGAACTTGCAAAAAGATATAACAAATTACCGATGGCAAAACCACTCAGTACAACGATGACTGACTGGATAACTGGGGTCAGTTTTAAGCAGTAATAGACTTAATTCAAAGAGTCTCGGGCGCAACTGATCCAGGTGTTGACCAAGCAAATGGAAGTTCACTCGCCCAATAACTCTTCTTAGCAGATGCATGATTTGAGGTGATCTCACTAACCTGTCCCATTAGTTTATCTGACCAATAAGAACAGCATTTCGTCCCCTCCTTCCATATTTGATGTCACTAAGTTGTCAAATTCTCTTGGTTGTTGACCAGCAAACGCTTCGAAACAATCTCCACCACCCGGTGGAATCATAAACATTATTCATTTGACCTGTGCAGGACATCAAATATACCACTAAGATACCTTTTTTTTCCCTCATTCTGGCTCAGGGTAATTGGTTAATTACATGGTCAACCTGTGAAAGGTAAGAGAGTCCAGTTTGCTGGACATTGTTGTATAACTGAAAAAGAGGTAATTTCTACTCATCTCCTCTGGAAGCCATCTACTCACAATACCAGAGGGTGCACACTCTCCTACCCTGATGTAATCTCCAGGGATACAGGCATCCAGCAACAGGACCTCCGTAATGCCATGATGGACCGTAAAGTCTGGCATAGCATGGTAAATTCCATTGTCTCGACCACGGTCGAACAATGATGATGATGAAGTAATTATTGACCGGTTGACTCAACATTAATTGAATTTTATTTTCTCTCATTTGTACACTTCGGAGTATGACTTCTCAACCATATATCCATTTACCTTAAAAGACGTTCTAGCATTTAGATAGATATGGATATGTCTATATACATTTATACATACACGTGTATATGTGCATGTATGTAAATATTACTGTATATATTATCGCCAAATGCCCATTCGTCTTTCGTATGTGTACACACACACACTCTTTTTCTGTCTCTGTCTCTCTCCTATACTGAGAGAGATAATCGCCAATCGCATATATATTTGTACGTTTTAATCTATTCTAACAAAATTGTCTATGCCTTCACTTTTCGCCGCATCCACTTCGGTTCAAATGTCAAGTAAAGGACGTTTATAAGATATTTATCTTTTCTATAATATATCGTATGATGTTCAATCCAGCCAAATTTTACGTTCCCTCTTCACTATCAGCAGTTTCTCCTTTTTATTTCATTTCTTTTCTTTTCGTTTTTTTGTTTTCCTATTTATTTTGTAGGCGGGAGAGTGTTTGTTTATCCATCAAATATTATCCTTAAGTGATAAGATGGTCGACTGCCAGAACTGATAATACATTCATATATTCTCTTAAACTTTAAAGCTCTTCACCACCACCACCATCGCCTACCCCGTCTTCCTTCCACCCAAAATACTTCACTTTATTAAGTGCAATTATCTGCTGCTGCAAACTTAATCGTCTTGCGCAACTTGAGAATTTATTTTTTATTTCTATAATTTTCTAGCTTTCTCTCCAAACTGGCATCTCTGAAATACTTTCGTACTTAAAATATTTATACGTGACAATAGACCTTTGACTCCGCTGTAAAAATACTTGGCTTGAAATTCTAAGTAACAATGTCCCAGCTGGTCTCCTGAAGAGAGAATTTCGAATTCTTCGTTGAAAATAAAAGCATAAATGGTAAACAGATCCTTGAAGGCAGGTCAGATTTATCAGTGCTGGTGATTTGTTTCAATATTCTTCGCAAGATAGTGGAATTTGTACCTCTCTACGACAGTGAAAAAGATGAATGATGTCCCACAGTCCACAAGAGAACATGTGGTTTTATTCACGTCTCTTAATTTTTCTATTTCACTTTTTTTCACATGTTTATTCTAAGTGGAACAGCTTCAGAGAAATAAAAATCATAAGCTGTGTGGTCAAGAAGCTAACATTGCAGCCACCTGGTTTCTGGTTCAGTCCCATTGTGCGGTACCTTGCGCAAGTCTTCTACTATACAACTACAGGCCAACTAATGAGAGAATTTGGTTGATGGAAAACGTGGAAGACCGTCAGGTGTGTGTTTGTCCCCCACTGCTACTTGACAACCGATGTTCATTTGCTTACATCGCCATAACTTAATTCAGCAAAAGAGAGCGATAGAATAGACGCCAGACATTAAAAAAAAAAAGTACAAGGGTCGATTTATTTAAACCCTTCAAATAAGAAATGACTTGCGGAAATATACGGTAGACCCTCTTGTCGTAGACGAAGTATGATCTTCTGCCATTTCTTCCTTAACAACCAGCACAAACGATTTGTTTAGTGATCAAATGTTTGTGTTGTACAGTTGCTCACTCCCTCCATCAAATCTACAATGCCACATGTCAGATGTCGAAGTGCGATGAAGAGCAATGAGAGATGAGATGTTTTGCTCAAAAAACACACAACTCTCGCCTGGTCTGGGAATCGAAACCACTGTTTCGCGATCGAAAGTGCATCATTCTAACCACTAGGCCACGCGCTCACACATTTGTAGAAATAGAAAATATGAAACTTTGAAAAATAATCAAACAATTCAAAGAAGAAACGATCAGTGTAAAATAATATTTCACAATTTCTCTTAGAATAAAAAATTGTGTACATAGTCTTTTTTTTTTTTTTGCATTATGTTAATCCTCAAATGGCTCGGTATAATTTAATTGTTAAAAAGCATCAAATTAGTTTAGGGAATGAATGAGTTTTAGGAGCAGTATTATAAAATAGAGGGCAGTTTTTAATTTGTATAAGGTACTCAAGATCCTCGTCTCTAAAACTGGATTACGAACCTTACTGTAGGATAATTTTGCGGTTGTGTAAAAACCCTAAGAGAGGATATATGCATCTTTTATATATATATATATATATATATAATTTTTAATCGTGTTGGAAAGCAGTACCCATGACCATTTATTGCTCCTCCGAGTTTTGTGGATGGACGAGAGGAAGACATTCTCAGACTTGAGACTTGTCTGGAATAATAGTGTGGGCTCCACTAAATACACGTAAGATGCCAGGCGATTATGTCAAGCCGGATGACGGATTAAGTCTTCCATCCATGTTGGCCATAGCAGGATTTGAACTTAATGCAAAGAGCCGGAACAAATATGCTCTTACAGTTCCGACAACCTGCTACCCTCTAACGACCTCGAAAGGCTGAAAGGTAAAGTTAACTTCGGTGGGATTTGAACTCAGAACGCAGAGAATCGGAATATATACTGCGAAGCATTCAATCCGAATGTCTAACTACTCTGCCAATTCATCGCCTGGTGATTTGAACAATGTTCCTTGAACTACTGTATTATTAATTTTGATAGATATCTAGAGAAGGCGCATGGCTCAGTGGTTAGAGCGTCGAGCTTACGTTCGTGAGGTTTTGAGTTCGAATCCTGGACCGGGCTATGTGTTGTGTTCTTGAGCAAGGTACTTTATTTCACGTTGCTCCAGTTCACTCAGCTGTAGAAGTGAGTTGCGATGTCACAGGTGCCAAGCTGTATCGGCCCCTTTGCCTTTCCCTTGGATAACACTGGAGGCCGGTATGCATGAGTGATTGCTAGTCTTCCATAAACAACCTCGCCCGGACTTGTGCCTGGGAGGGTAACTTTCCATGGTCAGTCATGGGACTGCACCTGGAATCAGCAGCATACATAGATAGATATTTAGATAAGCTGACGGGGAACACGGGTTCTTGCTAAATGGTATCCAGCGTTGCTGTTAATTTTAATCACACCCCAACCAAACAACCCGTTCATTTCACACGTGCATGTATATAGTAATCACTCGCCACATCGCGGTTCACCTATCGCGCCATGAGTACACGGTGATGGCTAATATATGTAAATTTATATCGTGAACTACTCAGTATATCACGAATTTCTGCGGCTGATAGGTATTTATATATATATATATTTTTAGATTTTAATTATTTCTGTGGTAAAATAAGCATTTTCACGTCTAAAAATTGATAAATAAAAATGCAGTACAGTACTGTATCATACATTAAAATATATTAAAAGAAAATACGTAGAGTACCGTAGATGAGTAAGCAAAGAATCGCACATACTGTATTGAAAACGAAACTCGGGAGGCGAGTGTGTGGTGGTGTTTTGCTTTTATAATAAAATACAGTAATCCTTCGATTATCGCCGGTGTTACGTTCCAAAACCTCCCGCGATAGATGGAAATCCGAAGTAGAAACAGTACTGTATATATATTTAAATTTTTATTACAATAAAAGGCACTTATTCACCGTAAAAGCTAATACACAGAAGGGACAATACAGGACAGACAAATGGGGGTCAAAATAGGACAGACAAAAAAATGGGAGTCAAAATAGCATATGGATAATCAAAGAGTGGAAATGATGAAAATGGAGTGATGGACATGGGGACCCCACAAACCACGCGTCATCACTGATCTCCTTTTAGAATCACTGGTACTTACATTCAAGTTTCATTTACACATGTAACAAGGCATACACTTTCATTCACTGTACAGGACAGACAAAATAGGTTGAACCAGCATATGGTTAAATAACGGGTAGCAATTGATGAAAAGGAATATTGTATTGTCTTTTGAGTTCGCTGGTGCTTGTGTGTGGAGGGGTTAATTTATGTATGTTTAGCTAGGGTGGATTTTTGCAGGTGTTGTTGGCTGTGGTATGTCTGGTGTGAATGGATTATATGTGGCCTTGCTTGGGGCAAATGAGTTGGATGTTTTTGTGTAAGGTGTGAACGCGGGTTTTGGGTTCTTTGTTTAGGGTAACTGAGTAGGATGTTTGGTTTGTGTATGTTATGGATGCGGATGTTTGGTTGTCTTTGGTGTTTGGTTGTCTTTTATTGGGTGTGCGATAGGTATCTTTCATTTCCGTCTCCTTGACTATTGTCCATCTGTCGTCGCTTCCTCGAACAAGGTTGGTGGTGGTTCTTTGGGGTGTCCCTTTTGGGGTTCTCCACTTCTCTCTGTGGCACATTTGATGTGGACTGCTTTATCGTGGTGTTGGTCAACTTTTTTCTATCGGGTTGTCAGTCTGTGGTGGGATTAAAATATAAAAAAAATATAAATACTTATCGGTCGCAGAAACCCGCGACATACTTAGGAGTCCGCGATATAAATTTATATATATATTACATATATTAGCCAGAAAAATCCGCGATAGGTGAACTGCGATGTACTGAGTGCACGATAGGTGAACCGCGATATGGCAAGGAATTACTGTATATACAATTTATGCATGCATGTATGTATGCGTGCATGCATTGCGATTTATGGTTATCTGAACTAGTGTGCATGAGTGTGTATATATTCACTGCAGATATCATCAGGTCAATAGGTTTTTCCGATTCGTGCGGTAATTGCTCTTTCATGTAATTGTATATCAATATAGATGGAAGTTTTTGTTTGAATTTCGCTTACTGCGCTTTCAGTTGATTATATTTTCCCCTCATTACTCTAGTTCGTTTATAATCAGTTATTGCTCATTCGTCTAATAACACCATGTTCACCTTTCAGTGGTTGTATTCCGTGTTATTTACATCAACTCAGAAGAATGAATTCACTGGTTTAGTTTGGTCTGGCTTATGTAATGTGCTATTTTGACGATCTATAGGGATAACTTCAAACATTTTCTCGACGAAAATAAATTTCTGCTATCATCTAGAACCCATGTTCGACAATTCTTGGTGGGTTGGTGCGGACCCTGCTGCTCCAATTATAATCGGCAGGAAACTATAAGTGTATCTTGATTTCAAACACATTATCACTTGCCTGCTGTCTTTGTGCTTGTCCCCTACCCGACCGCTTGACAACCGGTGTTGGTGTGTTTACGTACCTGTAATGTAGCAGTTCGGCAAAAGTGACCGATAGAATAAGTACCAAGCTTAAAAACATGAAAGTACTGGGATCGATTCATTCGACTAAAACCCTTCAAGAGGGTGCTCCAGCATGGCCACAGTCGAAATTCAACTAGCTGGGGGTATTTTAGATCTGTCACTCTTTATCTCTTTCATGTTGCCAATAAAAAGATTTGAACTTTTTATTTTTTTTTTTTTTTAGAATTAATACAGGGCTTTGTTCAAATTCAAAGGATCATTGAAATTTCTCTCGATTGTTCCTCGACCTGCAGGAGCAGACCCCAGTTTCCGGTCCAGCCATTGTGTACGTAGCTGTAATACTACGTGTTGAATTTTCTTCGTTTGATTACTGCTACGATCTTCCGCAAAAAAAAAAAGGTGCTTCTTCACATTTATCAGAAGATAAGCGACTTTTTACCAGGCTTATATCAATAGAAAACGTTTTGGGGGATAGTATCCACCGTAGAAAGATGAATAGCTCCCTTATGCTGACGTGACTGACTCCGGCGCCGTTATGTAGCCATGTATATTTATGTAGGTAGGTAAGTATTAATGTATGTCTATGGATCGAAGGGAAGTTGGTCGTGATTTGTAATTTCAATGTATTATTCATCTCTGTATTATTCTATCTCTCCATTATCCCGGTGTCCCTTTTCTTTTTATTATAGTTTTCTTTATATTTTCTTTTTTTTTTTTCGCCACTTCCTGTCGCCCTTTTTTTTACTTAGCTCCCTTCTATCACGTTCTGACGTACTTCCTTTGTCATCTTCTTGCACCTCTCCCTCTCGTTAATTATGTCTTCATTTCAGTTTTTTTTTATTATTTTTAAATCTGAACGGCCCCTTATTGTATGCAACCAGATTATACAAGCACACCTTAAAGGAAACCAAACAAAGACAACAAATGTTAAGCGATGTTTGAATGGGTAACGTACAAGAAAGTATCTGTTAGTTGTCCATACCTTATATATATGCAAAATGTGTTTGTGTTATGAGTTCATAACTCATGCTTGAAAGCACACAATATATCGGTGATGACAAATATTTTGGGGGTTATTTATTTAGGCACACCAGGATTAAGCAATCTAGAAACACTACGCTTCTGTTAAATTATTTGGGGAATTTAGGTAATCTATTTTCTTGGGTTGGCCAAATTTTACAAACCATGACCGACTTCTTTTTTATTCGGTGAATCAGCAATCTTTATAAATCAATATATTGCCAAACGACAGAGAATCTACCAGGGAATAGGGGTATACGTTGCAGTTTTGATTAGCAGTTCAATCAATGTCTCCTATTTTTACCTTTCTTATCCTATTCAGAAAGGAATATGCGTTACAGCTTATTTCTCTCCCGTAAAATATGAGGACCCCTAGACACATTTGGTTCTTTAGTATATATTTCTTTACTACCCACAGAGGAGACAAACAAGGCAGACAAACGGATTAAGTCGATTACATCGACCCCGGTGCGTAACTAGTATTTAATTTATCGACCCCGAAAGAAGGAAAGGCAAAGTCGACCTCAGCGGAATTTGAACTCAGAACGTAACGGCAGACGAAATACGGCTACGCATTTCGCCCGGCGTGCTAACGTTTCTGCCAGCTCGCCGCCTTTCGGTTCTTTAGTATAATGTACCGAATCTAAAATGCCATCTATTATTTCATTAAGTAATAAAACAAGGCGGCGAGCTGACAAAATCATTATCACGCTGGGCGAAATGCTTAGCAGGATTTTGTCAGTCTTTTCATTCTGAGTTCAAATGCCACCGAGGTTGACTTTACCTTTTATCTTTTCGGAGACCATAAAATAAATACCAGTTAAGCACTGTAATGGATGTAATCAACTAGCCCCACCTCCCTTTTAACTTACCGGTCTTGCGTCAAAATTTGAAACCATCAATAAAATGACTCGTTTCAAGCTAGCCGAAATAATTAACTTTTTCCCCCCTAGAAAAGCCCCTTCGTTTATATTACTAACGCACTTTGCAAAATCATAAGGGTCATAAATTTCCAGCACTCGCTTCAGTCCTGCCTTCAAAGGACACGTGCTAACATTTGCTTCGTCAATATTCAACATAATGAACATCAGTTTGAGAAAAAGAAAAACAACAAGCCTATGATAGGATTCAAACTTCGTTCTTACCACTTGCTGTGTAATCGTCAGATTTTACGCTTCAGTGTCAGTTTTTCCGGCATCTCAAATTGCGCACGATAAAGTTTTTCTCAAACTTTTGTGGGTTTTTTTTTATTATTATTATCACCAGAAGATAATTCGTTACTAATTGATGTTTATTTTTTGTTTGTGTAACTCGATGAACTACGGCTTTGCTGGGCTGCTATCTTGAAGGGTTACATTGAACAAATCAGCCCCAGGATTTATTTCCAAGTTCTTATTAGTCTCCTTTGCGGAACTGCAAAGTTATGGGGATGTAATCAAACTAACACTAGTTGTCGAGTCGAGTGTTCACGGTTGTCGAGTGTTCGTAGCAAGTTATAATTTCACTTAAAGGATAATTTCTTATGACATTACGACAGATCAAGGTATATGATATTTCATTCTCTTGGACATAAATGAAATAGCTTATCCTTCTAGCATTGATGACTAAATCATCATCCAACAGAATAAAAATATTCACATGATCATTAATCTGTGCAATTCAAATACTGATCTCACGAAAATGCTATTTTCAAAGTAGTTTGATTTCATTAGAAACTTTGAAACGGAAACTCTATACAAAAGGTTTCGTTTAAGATGACGTCACACATTTTTTGCAGGGATAAAATCAGTTATCTCGATCAGCTCCTTTCGAAAGTGAACCCTGATTCCATATTTAACTATTCTTTTTTCTTTCTTTTACTTGTTTCAGTCATTTGACTGCGGCCATGCTGGAGCACCGCCTTTAATCGAGCAACTCGACCCCGGGACTTATTCTTTTGTAAGCCCAGTACTTATTCTATCGGTCTCTTTTTGCCGAACCGCTAAGTAACGGGGACATAAACACACCAGCATCGGTTGTCAAGTAATGCTAGGAGGACAAACACAGACACATACGCGCATATATATATATACATATATACGACGGGCTTCTTTCAGTTTCCGTCTACCAAATCCACTCACAAGGCTTTGGTCGGCCCGAGGCTATAGTAGAAGACACTTGCCCAAGATGCCACGCAGTGGGACTGAACCCGGAACCATGTGGTTGGTAAACAAGCTACCTACCACACAGCCACTCCTGCGCCTAACATTTAGTGACTATCTCAGTGGTTTCTTCCCACGTAACCTTAATTGGCTTATTAAATTCTACTGAAATGATCGTGTCATTGCGTTCAGTGAAAGGTTATTCTTCACCCTACTATTCCTATAGCGTGATCACGCATAATTCTTTTAATTTCCTTAAGTCACAATGCCTCACAACACAGGGGCTCGTTCTCAGTTTCAGTAAAAACAAGCAGTTAAATCACATCTTGGATTTGTTGCCACTTCATTGTAACGCTGAAATATTTCCTGAGGACCTGACACTGACTATAACGATACGGTGGTTGAAACGTACTGGCTTCAGTTGCCTTCTGAACGGCAAAAAAAAATGACGCGCTAAATGTTCGTAGTCTAAGCTATGGTTTGTATATGGGTGTGCATATATATATATATATATATATATTGGTCAACATTTTAAAATTGTTGTAATACTTACAACATTTAATAAAATGATGTAGCGTGAAACGATCGTACCAAATTACCGATGTTATTCTTGTTGCTTATTCTGATTATGTGTGTGTGTGTGTACGTGTACAAATTATTCGCGCTAAATTTGATTTTGTCTCCCCACCCCCCAAGAACAGCTTGATGTGTGGGTGATCAGTCAGTGGCATTGGAGAGCGTGACGATCAAAGGTGTAACTGATAAAAAGTTAGCTGACATTGAGGACTGGAAGCTATCTGGGTATTCCAAAAAAACTTACCTGTGTCATGATTCGCGCCGGATATCAAAGTACCGACATCGTGAGAGCTGCTCAATGTTCTGTGAAAACTATACAAGCTGTAAGACATGACATGGAGACTATGAAACTGTGGCCAGCAGAAAGATATTGTTTTAGGGTGATTCTCCACTAAGGGTAACGTCATGACGCCCCTCACCTTTGAACAGAACCTAAGGTTCAATTCTGATGGGTATGTGAACCCCCTGAAAAGAGTTGCTGCTGAAAGGATTCGGTTTCTTATTTCTTTATTGCCCACAAGAGGCTAATCATAGAGGGGACAGACAAAGAGATGAAGTCGATTGCAATAACCCCAGTGCGTAACTGGTACTTAATTTGTCGACTCCGCAAAGTCGACCTCGGCGTAATTTGAACTCAGAATGTAACAGCAGACAAAATACCTATTTCTTTACTACCCACAAGGGGCTAAACATAGAGGGGACAAACAAGGACAGACAAACGGATTAAGTCGATTACATCGACCCCAGTGCGTAACTGGTACTTATTTAATCGACCCCGAAAGGATGAAAGGCAAAGTCGACCTCGGCGGAATTTGAACTCTGAACGTAGTGGCAGACGAAATACCGCTAAGCATTTCGCCCTGCGTGCTAACGTTTCTGCCAGCTCGCCAGAGGTATGGCAAGAAGGATTCGGCTTCTTGCCGTACCACCGGAAAGGGTCAGAAGTGGTTCTCGGAGAGTTTCTATGACTTCACCAGCCCCAATTTCTGGTCTTCTAATTAAAATTCCAATTAAAATTCCATGGATCTCTGTGGGGTGCGGTTGTGAAAGACACCAACTGCTCTGCCAGCAACACCAGGGCCGAGCTGGTGGCCAAGGACAAGATGTTCGAAGATCTTCCCAAGGACATAGTGAGAAACGCATGCTCCGGGTTCCAGAGCCGTCTTGAGGCCGTGGTGAAAACTGAGGGCTGCTACTCTGAGTGTTATCTCCCAGCCATAATCTAGTTGATCTTTTTTGATGTTTAAAATACATTTCCTTTTATGCAACTGTCACATTCAGCCCGTGTATATATGAGAGAGAGAGAGAGAGAGAGAGAAAGTTCCATGAAATAAATACCAGTTGAACAATGGGGTCGATGTAATCGATTAGCCCCATTCGCTCAAAATTTCAGGCCTTGTGCCTAAAATAATTGGATCTTTTCGGTTTGAACGGCAGTTTTTTCTAGCGGTGTCATATGAAATTGTCACCCATAATTATGACCCTAGTATCGATCTATTGCATTTCAATCTGTTTTAGGGTTAGGGTTAGGAGGGAGGGTGTCTTTTTTTCTTCACAAATGTAAATAAACCCAATCTGTTTCTTAAGCGAGGGACATATTCATACGGCACCGAATGTTTTTTTACCTCAATAGACGTCAGTGATTGATTGAAATTGAAGAAAAAAACAACAAACTATAGAATTTTCTCAAAGCCAAAAGAAAAAGATGCTTTATAAACACACTAGCAGTATCGCCCGGCGTTGCTCGGGTTTGTAAGGGAAATAACTATATAAGCATTTTTAGAGAGTTATAGCCAAAAAGTAGCAAAAAATGCATTAAAAATGGAAAAAATATGATGGTAAATTTTTTGAAAAATCGTTGACTCATCGTAGACATTTTTAGAGAGTTACTTCCCTTATATAATAGCGAAAAAATGCATTAAAATGGAAAAAAAACGATGGTAAATTTTTTTTTAAATCGTAGACTCATGTAGACGCTTTCTTAGCCATTTCTGTTTTGGTGTCTTCAAGCCATGAAGTCGTTGTTCTAAAAGAACGCTGGTCTCCTTGACAACACATTACGACGTTGATTTCCTTGCACTCCCTTCCCCACAGGTGCAGGTGTGAGCGTGGATGCCAACTCCGCCGCCATCGACACACGAAAAATTATGCATTAAAATGGAATAAAAAATGATGTTAAATTATTTTTAAAATCGTAGACTCATCGTAGACGCGCGCTAATACTCAGACGGGCTCGATATGAATCACGACTATAAGCTACTCGAATTTGGTTAAACTGTACCGCAAAATGTGGGAGTAGTTAGGAATCTAAATCGAAGGGGACAGACACTCACACAACTACAGTTTTATATATATAGATATACATAGCGCAGTAGTGGTGAGATGTGACAGCAAAGAAAAGCATACATTCACTCTCTGCATGCAATTAGACTCGGAAAGTTCGTGAGGAACCCATTGACCCAATTTGCTGACTTTTCCGATAGCACACAGGTCTCAATGAATGGTTGAATGACCAAATCCAAGCTTCTCTGCTAGTTCCTCAACAGTTACGATGAGATTTTGTTCCACCAGGGTTTTGAGGATGTCCTTGTCGAGTTCTACAGATCTTTCAGGATGAGGCTCGTCTTCTAGGCTGTTCCAATATAGCTTTGAAAAAAATAGCTGTTAAAATCGAAATGCACTCTTCAAAACTTGCACTATGAATAAGGACAAGATAAAATTACTACCTGCTTTTATAGCAAGTTAATATAAGTAGTTTATCCCATTCCCCTCTGACTTTTAGTTCAAGCTGTTGAAAAAACCGCATTATTATATATATATACATACATACATACATACATACATACATATACACACACACTCTCTCTCTCACACACATGCACACATTTATATTCTGTTATTCTTTTATATGTTTCAGCCTTGAGGTTGTGGCCATGCTGGATCATGTGTGTGTGTGTGTGTGTGTCTATCTGTCTGTCTGTCTGTATGTATATATGTATATGTATGTGTGTGAACAATAATATTTTCAACAGATGTGTTGCAAATGTATCTGATTGTTCTCAAGCTTCAATACTGTGTGTGTGTGTATGTGTGTGTGTGTGTGTATGTATGTATATGTATGTATGTATATGTATGTATGTATATGTATGTATGTGTGTATGTATGTGTGTGTGTATGTATGTGTGTGTGTGTGTATGTATGTATGTATGTATGTATGTATGTATGTATGAGTGTATGTTTACTTTATTACTAACACAAGCCAGTACGGTTATTTAATGTAAAGTCTTCCTCAAATCACTATCTCTGGCTATTTACTCTCTTCCAAGAACATTTTCACTCACACTTATGTGTTAGCTTTCCATACATTTTACTCATGTATCTATCAGCGTGATAGAGAGAAACAAATATTACATCTAGTTTCACTTTATTCGTTGCCCACTGTGTGTGTGCGTTTGCGTGTGGTGTAAACCAGACTAAGAAAAGCATTTGACACACACCAGAATGTGAGTTTTCTGTAAATTTTGCTTAATTGGAGTTGAAATTTTAAAAACTGGACCTGGCATGACGCGATGCATTGTACTCTTAAAAATGGTAGGTAAATTGTAATTGAAGAAATCCTATATTGTAGATTTGTATAACTCCCAAAGGGAGGCAGATAAAATCTGCCTTTTATAATAAGAGATTCTACCAGTATACGAAGTTAAAAAATTTTTTAAGTTACCTAGAAATTATGTTAAAAACTGCCGTTCAAACCGAAAAGATCCAAATAATTTTTATTGCGGTGAATTAGCTGACCCGTTAGCACGCCGGACAAAAAGCTAAGCAGCATTTCGTCCGTCTTCACGTTCTGAGTTCAAAATACCGCCCAGGAAGGATGAAAGGTAAAGTCGAACTTGGAAAAGGACTAAAATATTAGAACCGAGTTGTGAAAGTCATTTCAATATTGGTAAGATTGATATTAATGTTCAGCAACAGCGTAAATAACAATGATTTCATATTTTGACATATTATTGAATATGTCTGTGTGTCTGCAGTGATTGACAGAATTGGTTGGTTGTCGGTTAGAATTCCATGAAATAATTTAGTCATCTCATTTGAAGCTAATAGTAAAATGTTGGATGCTCATTCGACTAATCTAGACTATATAAAATTTACAGGCGGCGAGCTGGCAGAAACGTTAGCACGCTGGGCGAAATGCTTAGCGGTATTTCGTCTGCCGTTACGTTGTGAGTTCAAATTCCGCCGAGGTCGACTTTACCTTTCATCCTTTCGGGGTCGATAAATTAAGTACCAGTTACGCACTGGGGTCTATGTAATCGACTTAATACCTATGTCTGTCCTTGTTTGTCCCCTCTGTGTTTAGCCCCTTGTGGGTAGTAAAGAAAAGGTATTTCATCTGCTGTTACGTTCTGAGTTCAAATTCCGCCGAGGTTGACTTTACCTTTCATCCTTTCAGAGTCGATAAATAAAGTACCAGTTTCGCACTGGAGTCGATGTAATTAACTTAATCTCTTTGTCTGTCCTTGTTTGTCCCCTCTATGTTTAGCCCCTTGTGGGCAAGAAAGAAATATATATAAAATTTATTTCATTTTTTACACTCTGTTGTTTAGATTCAATAGAAAACATTTAAGAAAGAAAAATAAAAGACTTATAGTAGAGCAGATTGATCCAATCACGTTTATCTCTCTTGATGAAAGATTAATCGTGTTTTAATCAAAATCTGTCCATGCTCACTTATTCACTCCTATAACAAAACTAAATTATGACGAGTGGCTATGTTAAGGGAGATAACTTTCTTTCGTCATTGTGTCTTCTACGTCTGCAGCGCATTCATGGACTTTACAACGCAAGTCTTACCGATTAAGCACGAGTTCTCCAATGACCTACGATCAGACATGTGCGCATATTTAAGGGTATCTGTATGACCACATTCTCTAATGGACTTACTTTTTATGGAGATCGGATGTTGTGTGTGTGTATGCGCAGGAGTGGCTGTGTGGTAAGAAACTTGCTTCCCAACCACATCGTTCTGGGTTCAGTTCCTGTGCGTGGCACCTTGGGGAAATGTCTACAATAGCCTCAGGCCGACCAAAGCCTTGTGGGCGGATTTAGTAGACGGAAACTGAAAGAAGCCTGTTGTGTGTGTGTGTGTGTATATATATATATATGTATAAATGAAAGAATGGAGTCGAACGAAGATTTTAACAAAATTGTTAAAATCTTCGTTCGACTCCATTCTTTCATTTATTCATATAAAAAACACACAAACTTCCACACAAGAACCCGGAGTTTCTACCCTTGACAGGTCGCTTCAACCGTGTTTTCTGACGTGAATTTGCTACCCAGGTATCGGTTAAACGAATTTTCCATGCTAGGATGATTCATTCACCTACTTATATAAAATGTGTGTGTGTTGTCCCACTCCCAACCTATTACCGCTTGAGTACTGGTGTTGCCCTCAGACAAAGGACCAACAGCTTTTGGGAAGAGATAGAAGTTGATTACATCGACGCCAGTACTTGACTAACACTTATTTTATCGACCCCCAAAGGATGAAAAGCAAAGTAGACCTCAGTAGAATTTGAACTCAGAATGCAAAGCATTTTATCAGACGCGCAAACGATTCTGCTTGCTCGCCACTTAGAAATTAATAAAGTAATATATATTGCACCTCGCCTGTGCATGTGCCACGTAAAAAGCACTTAGTCCACTGTGCTGAGTGGTTGGTGTTAGGAAGAGCATCCAGCTGTAAAAATCCTGCCAAAACAGTTACAGAAGTCTGCTGCAGGCTTCGGCCTGGCCGGCTCTTGTAGTACCGTCTCATCTATGCTAGGCATGGAAGGCGGACGTTAAACGATGATGATGATGATGATTGGGTAAGAATATGTCAGCAAAGGTGTATACTAGATAGACAATTAGTGCTCAAACCGACCAGAAACCTGAAATTCAATGTCGAGCGACGAGAGACGGAATCTAGGCGAACAAGAACTTACTAACTCTTGCTTTATTTACCTCGGTGGAACTTGAAGCCAGAAGGAAAAAGAATAATAATAATAATAATAATAATAAAAACATTGTGTACAGTGCTCAGGTGCACTACAACTTATCTAAAGTGCATGTATAATCAGGTGTAGTTTCGGCGGATTTCGGAAAGCATGAGGGCCTTAAAGGATGCAGTGTCATGGCAGTCAACAACTGACGCAGGCAGTTTGTTCCATGCTTCAGCAACTCTGAGCGTGAAAAAATGTTTCCCAAAGTCATGGGAGCTGTGTTGTTTTCTGACTTTGTAGGCATGTCCACGTGTGTTAGACACATGGACGAATCTGGTGCTCTA
Source organism: Octopus sinensis (assembly GCF_006345805.1). Lineage (NCBI taxonomy): Eukaryota > Metazoa > Mollusca > Cephalopoda > Octopoda > Octopodidae > Octopus > Octopus sinensis. The sequence goes on along the minus strand of NC_042998.1, from coordinate 7,479,999 downwards.
CTGATTTTTCTTGGTGAAATGATATTTGTTGCGAAATTTAGGCCAGCAACTTTAGATAGAGCGATTTAGTCGACTGCCCCAACTCCTGTGCTTTATTGGTACACTGTTATCGCTCGCGAAAGGCAAAGTTAACTACGACGAAATTCGAGCGTAGAACCGAAAGAAATGCAGCTGGTCATTACCCGACATGTTAAAGAATTTTCCAGCTCATCGCCTTAATGATTTCAAAGTTTGGCACAAAGCAGGAGTGAATAAGGGTTGAACTGGTGCTTATTTTAATAATAATAATAATAATAATAATAATAATAATATTGCTTGTCAGTTGTTTGACCTTAACCAGTTGAGCATGTCCCCTGGTGGCTGATGATATGTGCATCTCCGATCACGAGCAGAAGTAGTGGGGGAGCATCATAGCCGTGTGTTGAGAGGGATTCTTTGGGGTTTGAATAATTCACCACTGGAAACATGGGTGTTTCGTTCAACACCCTTAAACAACCCTTATTCAGGGACCTTTCGAGTGGGATGGGTTACTCGACCTGAAGAAAATTCTAACTAGGCCCCACCTGCAAGGTCATGTGCTCTTTATCTTTATATGAGATCACCATATCGTGCACATATGGTTGTGATGCATGTGCCTAGCGTACCCTTATCAGACGGGTAGTCATGATGGGTATATTGGGCTTCGTATATTTTACCTCAGTGTCACTTTGATGGTATGCACTGCTCTCTCACTCAATAATAATAATAATGAAATTACTGTACACAGTGCTCAGGTGCACCACAACTTGTCAAAAGTGCGTATAAAGCATATGCAGTAATGTACAAATGTCTGGGAAGTGAACAGTGTATGAGTCAGATACATGCTTGCGTGTTTATGGAGTGTGTTTATCGACCCCAGAAGGATGAATGGCGAAGTCAACCTCGGTGTTATTTGAACTTAAAAGGTAAAGAGTCGGAAGAGTTTGCCTCTCTGCATTTTGTCCAACACGCTAATGATTCTACCAGTTCAGCGCCTCAGTAATCCATTCTGCTATAGACTCAAGGCCTGGAATTTGGGTGGGAGAAAGCTAGTCGTTTACTTGTGCTCAGTTTGTGCTTATTTTATCGACTCCTGGTGGATGAAAAGCAAACTAAACTTCAGCAGTATTTGAATTCAGAATGTTAAGTGTCAGAAGAAATGTCACTAAGTATAGTTGTCTGGTGTGATGGACGATTCTGCCAGCTCGCCGTCTTTAATTCTTTCTACTGTAGATACAAGGCATGAAATTTGTCGTCTTTGGCAGAATTTGAACTCGGAACGTAAAGAGCTGACTCGGTAACGATTCTGCTAGCTCGCCACTCAGTACTAGACAGAAAACCTCCGTTCAAGAATTTGGACCTGGAGATCTCCATTTCCAGTGACTTCGAGGGCCACCTCTCAGTGGTGTTGGGCGTCAACGAAGAGCCCTCGACTACAACAAGACGACCAAAGTTTTTTTTTTCCAAGGTCTGGGGTCTCCCACCCCTAAATCACCTAATCACCCTTACCCGTCTTGTTGCTTAACAACAACAAGACAGAAAACCTGAAGCTTTGATGGTGGGGAGGTGGCTAGTCGATAACATCGACCCCATTGCTCAACTGGTACTTAATTTATTGGTATCGGGAGGATGAAGGGCAAAGTCGACCTTGGCAGAATTTGAACAAGGAATGTAAAGATGGACGTAACACCGCTAAGCAAATACTTAAATTATCTAGCGGGCTAACGATTCTACCAGCTCGCCGCCTTAATTAAAATATTCTAGCAAAGTACAAGGCCTGAAATTAGGGGTAAGAATTTAATCGATATTAACGATTCCAGTATTTGATTGGTGCTTATTTTATTAAAATTCGGCGGGAAGAATGGCAAAAAGCTAGAACAAATACTGTTCATCGACACCAGTACTCCTGTGGTACTTATTTTATCGAAAGGACGAAAGGCAAAATCGATCTCGATCGAATTTGAACTCAGAACATAAAGACAGATGAAATACCACAAAACATTTTTCTCGGCATGCTAATGATACTGACAGCTCACCATCTTGTTTGTTCCTTCTCGAGCTATGCCTGGCTCATAAGGGCCGGTTTCCCGGTTTCCTTGGCGTATAGATTCCCCACCTGGACGGGACGCCGGTCCGTCGCAGGTGAGCTGCATGATGCAGGAGGAAAGAGTGAGAGGAAGTTGTGGCGAAAGAGTCAGCAGAAGTTCGCCATTACCTTCTGCCGGAGCCACATGGAGCTTAGGTGTTTCGCTCGTAAACACACACATCGCCCAATCTGAGATTCGAACTCGCGATCCCTCTACCGCGAGTCTGCTGCTCTAACCACGGGGCCATTTATGGTCCATGAGTAAAATTTCCTCTCTGGATGTCAATTATCTTGGCAGTGCCTCTAAATATTTGAAAAGGTGGGGGTCATTGAGAAATCTCGAGCAAAATGCCGAGAGACATTTGGTTACAACACGACGTTTGCGTTTAAAGTTCAAATCCCGCCGAGGTCTACTTTGTTTTTATCATTCCGAAGGTCGATTATATAAATACTAGTCATGCACTGAGGTTCATTTTATCGAGTACAGCTTCCACGAAATTTCAAACCTTGTATCTCTGTAAAAAATTTTTTAATCCCTAATATAGGCATAGGAGTGGCTGTGTGGTAAGTAGCTTGCTTACCAGGTTCAGTCCTACTGCGTGGCACCTTGGACAAGTGTCTTCTATAGCCTCGGGCCGACAAAAGCCTTGTGAGTGGATTTGGTAGACGGAAACTGAAAGAAGCCCGTCGTATATATATATATGTATATAAAATATATGTATGTGTATGTGTACATGTTTGTGTGTCTGTGTTTGTCCCCCAACATCGCTTGACAACCGATGCTGGTGTGTTTACGTCCCCGTAAAAGAGACCGATAGAATAAGTACTGGACTTACAAAGAATAAGTGCTGGGGTCGATTTGCTCGACTAAAGGCGGTGCTCCAGCATGGCCACAGTCGAATGACTGAAACAAGTAAAAGAGTAATATAGTTATGGGCAAACTGCAGCCCGCCAAGAATGACACTCTAAACGAAGAATTACCTGAATCTTTTTCTCTCTCTCTCTCTCTCTTTGCGGCTCGCTTGACGATGAGCCAGGTTTCATGCTGCCTGCTTCAAGTAAAACAATACCCATGCCTAAAGGGTAAAAACGAAGCAAAACAAGAAGAAAAAATAGCTATTTTCAAGATAAATAACTTTTGACAAATCTGAACGATCAGCAAGAGTTATTTCCCTTGTCTTGATTTCCGTTGCTGTTCCATTTTGAATTTTGTATCTGTACTTCATTTATGCTAATTACTCGGGAAATGGATTATAATTGTGCTGATGTTAGAATGGTAGGAAATTTTTATAATTCCGATTTGCTATATTTTCCACTATCCTCAAGCATACTGAACCATTTTAGATGAGGGAACTCCAACCATTCAGCTATGGATCATTTGATACCGTGCTGCACAGAATAAATTTTAAAATTTTATTTCTATTTTATCTAGCAGTATCGCCCGGCGTTGCTCCGGTTTGTAAGAGAAATAACTATATAAGCATTTTTAGAGATGTAAAGTATAATAGCCATCTCAATATGGTTAACCACAAAGGGGGGTGTTACTGTAGCTTTTTACGTTCTGAGATTTAATAAATTTTTAGAGAGTTACTTCCCTTATATATGCCAAAAATGCATTAAAAAATGGAAAAAATTGATGGTAATTTTTTTTTTAAATCGTAGACTCATCGTAGACGCGCGCTAATACCCAAAAGGGCTCGATATGAATCACGACTAAGATACCCGCTTTTGGTTAAACTGCACCGCAAAATGTGGGAGTAGTTAGGAATCTAAATCGTAGGAGACAGACAGCACACAACCTCACTTTTATATATAAAGATAGCATTTTAGTGTTTTTTTGCTATGTATGTAATAACTAAATTATATCATTAGCATATCTTATTTTTCTTTTTTAAAATATATTCTATTGAGGATTAGTATTATATTTACTGCATGTCATGTACATCCAAATTGACATAATTCGATAAAATAGTTTCAAACATCATATTCCTCTTCAAAAGACACATTGGTATATAAAACTGCTTTCAGTAGTTAAGGATAATGAAATTTTGAGTGGATATATCTGATTTCCGGATTAAAAGGGTTAAGATGGAATACTGTAGATTATAGGGAGATTTCACTGCATTTCTAGCATTTTGAACTCTGGTATCATTGATAATTAATTAGTGGTTAACAATGATAACAGAACTGAAAGCTAAAGAGTTGGCCAAACAGAAGGTTTAAGGTCAGTAAAAGTTAATTACTGCTGGAAAACGAAAATGGTTTGTTGGACAGCAAAATGATGAAAATTTACCTTCAATCTTTTGATTTAACAAATTCGAATCAATCTGACAAAATCACCTCTCACCTCACTCAAACAAAACAATAATACAAAAATTGAATGACCAACAACAATAGCAACAACACTTTTATAACATGTCTTTATGACGAAAAAACTGGTTTCATCTCTTAATATTTTCGATGGCTGTCAGACGGACTTGATATCAGTTAATGTTTGAGAATGAGAAATCACATCTGCCTTGATTCCAATCATTAAAGAATTTTTCAAATTTCTTTTTATTGTTAGTAATTGTTAGAACTTTTTCTTACAATTTGGTTAATGAATATTTTAAGGGAAGTTTTTTTTTAAACAAATGGTATATGATGGTATTTACTGGATTTACTTTCCATGAACAGATACTTTGAAGATCTTTTTAAATTAAAAATATTTATAGGCGCAGGAGTGGCTGTGTGGTAAGTAGCTTGCTTACCAACCATATGGTTCCGGGTTCATTCCCACTGTGTGGCACACTAAAGCCTCAGGCCCACCAAAGCCTTGTGAGTGGATTTGGTAGACAGAAACTGAAAAGAAGCATGTTGTATGTATGTGCATATATATGTTTGTGTGTGTATGTTTGTGTGTCTGTGTTTTTCCTCCTCAACATCACTTGACAAATTGTCCATCCCATGCCAGTATGGAAAATTGATGTTAAATGATTATCTATCATCCCTCTGTCTCTCGTATATCTAGCTGTCTGCGTGCACCTATCCGTAGGTAAATAGGTACCACACTATATGTTAACCCTTGCATAATTGCAATAAAGGTCCATATATCTTATGTCTGCAATTGCAATGTGTGAAGTTATGGAAGGCAGTTTCTACAGGAATCTAAATTATCACAACACAAATCTTTTCAATGTAATTGGAAAGGTAATTATGTAAATAAGATCAGAAATGCACTTTTCTGAGCCAAGTGTCATTAGACGTTTAATACCTAGAGTTGAAAAGTTAATATAAACACGTAATGCCTATAGATGACGATCTTAGAGAGGCATAACGCCTATAGCTGACGATATTGGAGAGGCACAACGCCTATAGCTGACGATATTGTAGAGGCACAACGCCTATAGCTGACGATCTTGGAGAGGCATAACGCCTATAGCTGACGATCTTGGAGGGGCATAACGCCTATAGCTGACGATCTTGGAGGGGCGTAACGCCTATAGCTGACAATCTTGGAGAGGCACAACGCCTATAGCTGACGATCTTGGAGGGGCGTAACGCCTATAGCTGACGATCTTGGAGAGGCACAACGCCTATAGCTGACGATCTTGGAGTGGCGTAACGCCTATAGCTGACGATCTTGGAGAGGCGTAACGCCTACAGCTGACGATCTTGGAGGGGCATAACACCTATAGCTGACGATCTTGGAGTGGCGTAACGCCTATAGCTGACGATCTTGGAGTGGCGTAACGCCTATAGCTGACGATCTTGGAGGGGCGTAACGCCTATAGCTGACGATCTTGGAGGGGCGTAACGCCTATAGCTGACAATCTTGGAGAGACACAACGCCTATAGCTGACGATCTTGGAGAGGCACAACGCCTATAGCTGACGATCTTGGAGGGGCGTAACGCCTATAGCTGACGATCTTCGACTATTTATACTTGAAGCATTTCATCATATTTCTCTGCAGTTCTCTGCAGTATTTTTATTTTCCAAGCACCAGCTTTCTATAATATTCAATAAAGGAAAAATATAATCAACTTAATCTCTGTTTTTAATATCTTCAAAATTACTATATTTGTTGGCCTATAGGATGCACCTTAGCCTAAGCTATTCTTTTGTAAAATAAATCTCTCTCTATATAAACGGCAGTTTGTCTGTGTGTCTGTTTGCTTGTACCCTCACCCTGACCACAGCTTTCAACCGATTCTGATGAAACTTGACACACACATAGCCCAATGTCATAATTCAAAACTAACGCAGCTAAAATTTTGAAAAGTTCCCCCAGTTCTGAAAAAAATCGATAAATTCGACATGGGGTCGAGAATCAGAAACACGAACCACAAACTGTCTAGGGGACGCAACTCCACCTTTTTAAATCTCAAAAAAAAAATTTACCATCATTTTTTTCCATTTTTTTGCTAATTTTTGGCTATAACTCTCTAAAAATGCTTTATAGTTATTTCCCTTACAAACCTGAGCAACGCCGGGCGATACTGCTAGTTACCACTAAAATTGTGTTTTAATTATTCCACTTACCTGTATAACCTTATGTTATTACTGGTCATTATAAGCAATTCATTGCATCCACATTCGATATAAACATAACATAAGCGATTGTTCACCGATAGATGGCAGCACATGTTTTGTAAACATACATACGTTCTGAGCGAGTTTTGAGCCTACATTGAGTCCATTGGACACAGTATTTTAAAAACCATTTTTGGGTAAAAAAGGTGCGTCTTATAGGCCATCAAATATATAATTAAAACATGTAAGGTGTGTTTTTCATTAGTAATGGGCTACAATTTTCTTTTTTCTATTTTAACCCTTTTTTTTTGTACTTTCCCATTTCACAGTTTTTTGGGGTTTTTTTTCGGTGTAACTGTCCTTTACTCTCAACATTGTTTCATTATTCCCATTTCTGAGTACAAAATCGTCCCCAATATTCCTTGATTTTATGGTGTTCATTATAATCCTCTTTCATTGGTTTTGTTCCTCTGCTTTTATAAATGACAATCAGACAAAGAACCATTTAGCTTCAGCAAAGTTTGCAAACCTAGTTCAGAACTTAGTATTATCACAAAACTAGACAAATTTTGTTTGGATGATAAATAGATGAAATTATTTTCTCTTCATGTGCCATACCTACAGGCATCCAGTAATCAGACCTCTTTGTCCTCACACAGATTAACACATTACTGGCTGGTCACTCTGAAACCAGCGAGGGTGACCATTGTACCATTGTGTATCTTTGTCTTCCCTGCACTTGTGTAGATCAGTTACAATGATGGGTGTTCTAGTTGATCTGATCAACGGAACAGCCTGCTCATGAAATTAATGTGCAAGTGGCTGAGCACCCCACAGACATGTGCACCCTTAACGTAGTTCTCAGGGAGATTCAGTGTGACACAGAGTGTGACAAGGCTGGCCCTTTTGAAATACAGGTACAAGAGAAACAGGGAAAAAGTGTGAGAGAGAAAGTTGTGGTGAAAGAGTACTTCCATCCCTACCCCGACCCTCATGGAACTTTAGGTGTTTTTGCTCAATAAACACTCACAACGCCTGGTCTGGGAATCGAAACCGCGATCCTAAAACCACGAGTCCGCTGCCCTAACCACTGGGCTGTTGTGCCTCCACACAGGTGCAGAGTAATACACATCTAAAGCAGTCTGTCTGATCTTTGTCAACCCACTTTGAAATATGTTATTCTACTTATCTTCAATGGTGTGAAAAATGTTTTCAATTTTTCTCTTGCAAAACACTTTTCTGTTAATCTCCGGACATGATATAAAATTAAAAATATAATAAATTAAGATAATTACCTAATGGTAGAATACAAATGTATACAGCAGCTGTCCTATTGAAACTGATGTTTAACAGATGCGTCATGAAGATAAAACAAAGCAGTCAAGTGGAGATCTGTTAAGATGGCTACTGAAGATAAAACAAAGGCTTGAAAACTAGCCAATTCGTTGAAAGATGGCTAAGCGGTCTGGTACTTGTACAGCAGGTGCATCATACAGTTTTTGTGTTTGATTTTTAAACTGAATGATAACAGGCGTTCCTTACAATTTCCTCTTTGCAAATTTTTCTTGATTCATCCTTGTTGCAACGATGGTCAAACATGTACTGTGCATGGCTGCTGTCAGTCGGCATATTAGAAACTAAATTGCAAGTGTTTTGGTCAGCTGGAGCTATTAAACAAGCTCTTGGTCTGCTGTCAGCAATTGTATGAACAACTTGCAATATTGCCTGAAAAATTACTATTTATGCATCAGCTATAAATTCAACATAATGGAAAAATGTGGAAAGACTTTTAAATAACAGAACATGAATCAGCGCATTTCTCCATTTCCCTACTTTCCTTACAAATGAAAGATTTAAGTCTATTTAATAATTTTAAATGGTGTTCTCTTGTTGAATATGTAAACTTGTGCAAGTTATGGTTCGTTTCAGTGTTTTGTGAATTGTTCAAAATTGCGTAACATACCGTAAATCCTCGAGTATAGTCCGGCCTTGAGTATAATACGCAGGGGATTTTTAGGGGGCTGTACTTCTGAAAAACCTAAACCTTGTGTATAATATGCACCCCTTCTCTAACTTAAGTCAAGGAGCTCTATATAGCGTCCTTGGTTTGTAAAAATGTATACGGTAACGCCCTTTATTATTATTGTATATATAACATAATGAAAACGTGTAGCTTTTTTGTGCCTTTTGTTTGTAGAAAATAAAGAAATAACAGTAATAACGTTTAATAAATGTTGCTTACTGCAAGTTATGGATGATTTAAGGTATTTTCGCACCCAACATCACAAAATGCATCTGAATAAACATTGCCGGACAGCAAATAGAGATTCGGACATTGCTTAGAAAATAATTTTCATTTTTAACCTCATGTATAATACGCACTAGGGATTTTGACCTTTAAATTTTGGGGAAAAAATGTGGATTATACTCGAGGATTTACAGTACAAACTTCAGATGCATCACTAACTGCTAACTGGCAGGTTCATTTTAGCACTCATTTCCAAAACCCACCTGTTTAATGTGCATTTGCTGTGGTGTGTATCATCCTTTGTAAATATTTTTTCAGTATGATTAGACAAGCAGCTGCTAACAGAAGTTGCAGCAGCTTGTCTAATCATACTGAAAAAATATTTACAAAGGATGATACACACCACTGCAAATGCACATTTAACAGGTGGGTTTTGGAAATGAGTGCTAAAATGAACCTGCCTTTTTATGAAAGGGAAAAAGGTAGACTGGAGTTGAAAGCAATTAACCCTTTTGTTATCAAATTTTTGTTGAGATACTTTGTGTTTCTTTTAATTTTAAATATAACAACCAAGTTATTTTACTAAATTCTTTATCATTAAGCTAGTGTTAGGAACATAAATTGTGGCTAAGGTTTGGAAGATTTTAATTCAGAACTTTTGAAAACAAGGCATTTGTACTACAGAACCAGAGATGGTTTCAAATAGGTTGGTATGAAAAGGGTTAACGACAGTATTACTCACATACTTAGTGGTAATGATTTGAGAGCTCCTGTTACATATGTTTATCATTGTAGGACACAAGTTGCTATGAGATCTTTTGTTACATAATGATCAAATAAAAAGGAGTGGATCACTAGAACAGTATTTCAAGATGGGCTTATTTTGTGTTTTTGCCCAACAGCCAGAAAGAGTATTGTCAGTCTTGAAAACAAATCTTTTTCTTGTGAACAATGCTTCTAGTTATACACCTAACATAAATGATATGATTGATAATGTTCAAGTAGCTTTCCTACCTCCAAATGTAACCAACTTGATTTTATCTCTGGACAAGTGAGTTATTGTTCAATCAAAGCTTACCTTTTACTGTTTGCCTTTTAAGTAATTGCTTAATGATGAAAAAAAGGTTCTGTAAAGAATTATGGCACAGTTACCATATCATTAATACTGTTAAGTACTTTAAGTAGGAAGTAGGCTAGGTAAGAAGTAAAACTAAACACAATGTTTTTTTTCTTTTTGAATAAAATCTACCTGTCCAGACTACATTGCAAACTTCATGGGTTTCAAGGAGCCAATAAAAATGTTTATCAATAGATGAAGTTACAATGGACTTCTTTTTAATATGAAGAAGCATTACTGTTGACATAGAATCCAATACATGTTGAATGGGTGGTGACTAAACCAGCATGCACACGAGTCTAGCCAGGTGAGGAGGATTACTAGAAACACCAGACAAAACCAGAGACACCTGAAAGAAGGATATACTCAAGGCAGCAGCATCAAATATCTAACTATAGTGCAATGTCAAAAATTCAGATCTTGTATCTTATGACCACTGGAAGTGAGAAACCCATTGTTTTCATTAGAATCCTGTCGCTGAGAGGTCACTCTCATATGAACTCTGTAACATTGCAAAGACAAATACCTCATTTTAGAAATTATTTGCTGTGATAAAGTGCAAGAATTTTGTTGAAAACTTTTTGTAAAATTCTTCTTTGAACATATTTTTAATTAGACATCCAACTTTTTCAATGAATTACTCAGTAGAACCAATTACATTGAAGAGGCGAAAATACAAATGGTCCTACTGCATCAAAATTGAAAAATATAGACTGTTATAAATAGCTTATTACTTACAAATGTTAGCACCAGTGCTAAAAACCCTGCTAAAACAGACAGTGAAGTCCAGTGCAGTCTTCTGTCTAACCAGTCTCTGTCAAACCATCCAACCCATGCCAGCATTGAATACAGACATTAAATGATACACACACACACACACCGACGTTAGTAACGAACAATGGATGAAGTTCCTTTCTTTTCTTCTGATCTGGCATTATAAGGTGGTTATGTACCCATCTGATGAGACTAACTCGTGGCATAATAGTATATGTAAGTGAAACATGTATAGATTATGTAATTTATGGTGTAATGTGAAAATTTTGGAATTGAATTGCCAGTTTAATTTTGTTCTTGAATATATATATCATCATCATCATCACCATTCTCATTTAATGTCTGCTTTCCATGCTGACATGTGTTGGATGGTTTGACTGCGGGCTGGCGAGCCAGAAGGCTGCACCAGGCTCCAATCTGATCTGGCAAAGTTTCTCCACCAACCACTCCAAGAGTGTAGTGGGTGCTTTTACGTGCCACCGGCACGAGGGCCATTCAGGTAGTACTGGTATTGAACATACTTAAATGGTGCTTTTTATGTGCCACTTGCACAGGGGCCAGTCCATCAGTACTGGCAACAACCACACTTGAATGGTGTTTTTTTTTTCGTTCCACAGGCACAGGAGTTGGTCAGGCAACACTGGCAATGATCACGCTCAAATGGTGCTTTTAACATTCCACTGACATGGGTGCCAATCAGCCACGACAACGATTTCACTTGCCTCAACAGGTCTTCGCAAGCATAGTTTATTGTCCAATGATTGAAGAGTACTCTTAAATGGGCTGACTATACAGCACTGGCATAGGCCATGGTTATGGTCCCACTTGGCTTGCTGGGTCTTCTCAAGTGCAGCATATCTCCAAAGGTCTTGGTCAATTGTCATTGCCTCAGTGAGGCCCAATGTTCAGAGGTCGTGCTTCAGCACCTCATCCCAGGTCTTCCTGGGTCTACCTCTTCCACAGGATCCCTCAACTTCTAGGGTGTGACACTTTTTCACACAGCTGTCCTCATATATATATATATTCATTTTTATATTTATACATATTCTTTAACTTGTTTCAGCCATTTGACTGCAGCCATGCTAGAGTACTGCCTTTTAGTTGACTAAGTTGACCCCAGAACTTATTCTTTGTAAGCCTGGCACTTATTCTATTGGTCTCTTTTCTTGAACTGCTAAGTTACAGGAATGTAAACACAGCAACATCAGTTGTCAAGCAATGGTGGCAGGGTGGGACAAATACATACACACACACACAAGATATACAACGGGTTTCTTTCAGTTTCCCTCTACCAAATCCACTCACAAGGCTTTGGTTGGCCCAAGGCTATATTAGAAGAGACTTGCCCAAGGTGGCATGCAGTGGGACTGACCCTGGAACCATGTGGTTTGGAATCAAGCTTCTTACCACACAACCACTCCTGTGCCTATATATATATTTATCAAAAGAAAAACAGGATGCAAAGGATTTAGCGGTACATAAGTTTCTGGCTTTATTAGACAGTTTATATCAATGCATAATTGATGTAATATGTATGTCAATAGCCTTCTTCAGCTGCACACAATTACCACACCGAAGACATGTATTACATTATAAGTTTGGGAAGCAAATCCTCATAGTTGCATACAGCAGAGCGAGACACCAAAACAAAAACAAATCGTCCATACCATCTTTCATCAAGTGAAAGACGGTATGGACACTTTGTTTTTGTTTTGGTGTCTCGCTCTGCTGTATGCGACTATGAGGATTTGCTTCCCAAACTTATAATGTAATACATATTTTTGGTGTGGTAATTGTGTGCGGCTGAAGAAGGCTATTGACATACATATTACATCAATTATGCGTTGATATAAACTGTCCAATAAAGCCGGAAACATATGTACCGCTAAATCCTTTGCATCCTGTTTTTCTTTTGATAAATATACCCTACCACCTACACCACTAACTGGCGTATACGGGTGCTTACTGTTATCAAGTATTCACCCTGAATTTTTTGTATATATATATACATATATATGTATATAAAATTATTTGTCAATTAAGGCTACAATTGGTTTCATGTTAAGAGTAGGAAAATATCCAAGTATCATAACAATTTTCAAGCCAATTACATATAATCATTGTTTTATGCCCCCTATCTACAGTGGACAGGTTTGATGGATCCATTCACAAACATGGTTCAGGGGACTTTATTTTGTGTTTTATTTTGTCTTGATTTCTATACATGCACACATATGTGCACACATGTACATACATGTGTTTAGTGATGCATTCCTATACATTTTCTGGAAGGCAGGTTTAGGAGAAATGCTTAGAGGAACAATTACTTGGTTTTCATAGATTTAAATGAGGCACACAATAAACGAGGCACTGTGGATCGTTTTGTGTTTGCTTGGTTGCCAAAAACATCTTCTACACATCTTTGAGGAACTACAAAGAAGCATGAAAGCTCAGGTAGTCTTTAATGGTGAACTGTCTCACAAATTTTTGATTCGACATTGGTGTCAAACAGTGAGATATTCCTGGCTCTGCTATTTCCTCTACTTATTTTGCTTCATTGCTTTGGTATGCTTTCAAGGATTGCAATAGGGAAATCAGATTTCAGACATCTGGTTGCATTTTTAATATTACCCAGTTTACCTATAAAGCGAAGACTTTCAGAACACGAGTCAAAGAATTTCTTTACTCTGATGTTGATTTGTAAGCACACTCAGAGGAGGATATGCAACATATAATGGACAGATTTTCCACTGCATGTGTACATTTTAGACTCACAATTAAGTCTTGGGGAAAATTGAAGTAATGTTTGCTTCCACACCAGGATAAACATTCTGAACCAAACGTTTTTGTGAATGGAACAAGGTTAGAAATCACTGACATTTTTGTTTGCCTTGGAAGTATACTGTCAAGAGATGGCCTTGATGCAGAGATATTCTATCGAATAGTGATGGGAAGTGTTGTATTTGGAAAGCTAGAAAAGTGAGTATGGGTGGATAGAGGTATTTCCTTGCAGACAAAAATCAGTGTATTGACTGCACTTTTTATTCAAGTAAGACGTGACCCACTCTCAGGCATCATAAAAAAATGTTGGAGAGATTTCACCGAAAGTACATCAGACGTATCTTAGGAGTCAAGTGGGAATGTTTAATACCAGATAAAAAATGTTTTGCACATGACCCGTTGTATCTCAATTGAACATGTCATCTTGGCTCAAATAAGATGGGTTGGACATGTTATTCGAATGAATGATGAGCAATTGCCGAAGCACCTTTTTTATGGTGAGCTCAACTCTGGTAAGTAACCACAACATAAGCCAAGGAAAAGGTATAAAGACTGTCTGAAGGAAAACCTGACGAAACTAGATGTGAACATAAGTGATTGGGAAACTGATGCTCTGCATTGGAACAAGTGGAGAAGTGCTGTTAGGGCTGGTTGCAATGGCTGGGAAGAGAAGATGATTCATCACTCTGAGCTTGTGAGATGTTGAAAGAAACAATTAGAACTGAAATCAACAGTGGATATGTTTTGTGTGCCATCGTGTTCTGTTGTCAAAAGCAGGATATGTGAATCACATGAACCCCAACCACGTCTTACGACTTGTGTCATATATCAGAAAACTTGTAGGACGATATCTGGACTTAAAAGACATATACTAGTACACAAAAACATTCCTGCAGAATCAGATTCCAAAGGGCAAAGATGTAGAAGAAGCTTGAATAATATCTGTCACTTGTGTTTTAAACCCTGTCAGTCAGCAGCTGGTCTTAAAAGTCATCTGAGGCATCAACAGAATGATTGTGCTGTGTAATGGTGTGTGTTGATAGGATGGCTATCATCTATCTAGATGAAGCAATCATCGTGTGTATGTATGTATGTATATATATATATATATATGTATAAGGGTGAAAAGGAACACACGAGTTGATATATATGAAAAAACAAGTCAAAAATAGAAAATGCTAAAATAATTTTATAGTGAACATTTCAGTACCGGTTTCGGTCATTTTGAGACCTTTTCAACTGTAACGATTAAATAATTAAATTCAGAAAAATTAGAAGAAAAGTTTTTTTAAAAGAATATTTCTATAGTAGTGTTCAGATTTAAGTGGCATTCTGCCTTTCTCTGACTCCCTTGTTTGCACTTGTGTGTCGGAGGTCGTTGTGAGTTCTTGGAAGGGTAGTAGAGGAAGAAGGCTGGTGGGGAAAGGGGGATGGGAGAATCTGGGAGTGCCCTGATGGTCGTATTTTGAATGGTCAGTGGCGGCTGGCAGTCTCAGTTCAATTCAGGAGAATATTTATATTGACAGGCTTGTTTATAGAATTAGCGTAGGTGTTATACTAAAAAACATTAGTGACAAAGTTAAGGGGTGGGGGTGGAGAAGTAGAAGAAGGAGAAGGAGAAGATGACGATGATGGTGGTGGTGGTGATGATTATGACGACGATGATGATGATAATGATGATGATGAAGAAGAAGAAGGAGGAGGAGAAGGAGAAGATGGTGGTGATGATGGTGGTGATGATGATGACGACGATGATGATGATAATGATGATGATGAAGAAGAGGAAGAAGAAGAAGAAGAAAGAAACAGAGAAGGGGGAATATGAATGGGTGTAAGTATAGCTATGAAGGGGCTGATTAGTAATGGATTCTATGGAGTGTAATATTTGTGTGTGTATATATATTTTTCTTTTATTCTAAAGTTGAGGTATATTAATTGCTTGTCGTAGACCCGTTTAGAAGTGGCTTGTATTTTGTAATAAAGAGATTTTCTTTACTTATTCGTTGTCTTGAGGTTGTATCGTCCCTAAATTGGTAGAGGGGGAAAATTCTGAAGTTTGGTGTTTTTTTGTTGGCGCAAGTATCTATGTGTTGGCTAAAAGCTATTTTTCTGTTTTGGGGAATTTTTATCTGGGATCTGTGCAGGGCCATTCGTTTACGCAAACCAGTTTTTGTTTGGCCTATGTACTGCTCTTGACACCCGGAGCAGGTTAGTGAGTATATTAGGTTCTCCGAAGCACATGTGAAGTTGCTTTTCACTGTAAACCGTTGTCCCTGCTTGAAGGAGAACTCTGATCCCTCAATTAGATAGTCGCATATCCCGCAATTGGGTCTTCCACATTTTTTTACTGTCGGCTTCTGTGTTGAGGAGTGAATTCGGGCTTGTGTAAGGAGACTTTTCATGGATCTAGGCTGTCTTTTGCTTTTTATGATCGTGTGTGTTTGGAGGATTGTGTTCATTCTGTGGTCTTTTTTTAGGAGGGGTATGTTGTGGAGGATGGTGTCGAAGGCTTCGTTATTGAGAGGGTTGTGTGTGGAGATGTATGGTAAGGCTTTTGGTTGTAAGTTTTTCTTTGATTTGGGATGTCTCAGTTCCTTGATGTTAAGTTGAAGGGCACGTTGAATGCACTTGTCAATAAGTGAAGGTGGATAGTTCCTGGTGATTAGGGTATCTTTTAGTTCTTGTAGTCGTGTGTCTCTGGTGTTTGCGTTAGAGACTATAGTGCATATCCTTTTTGCTAGATTGAAGGGGATATTCATCCTGGTGTGTCTGGGGTGGCATGAATTGAATGGAAGATATTGCTTAGAGTCTGTAGGCTTATAGTATATGTCTGTTTCTATTATATTATTAGCTTTCTTAATGAGGATATCGAGGAAGGGGAGTTGTTGTTGGTTATATTCCATCGTGAATTGGATGTTTACGTCCAGTCCGTTTAAAATTTTCTGGAATTCTATGAGTTTTTCTATATTTTTATGCCAAAGGATGAAACAGTCATCTAGATATCTCTTCCAGTTGTTTTCTATGTAGATGGAGAAAGGGCTGCCATATCTTTCTAGAACCTTACGATACAGACTGATCTCTAGGTATCCTATGACTAGGTTGGCAAAGGAGGGGGCCATTCGTGTACCCATCGCAGTCCCCGATTTTTGTCGGTAGAAGTTGTCATTGAAGGCGAAGAAGTTATTTTCCAGGATGAATTTGACCCCTTCTATCACAAATTCTTTTTTGATGCGGTGTGGTAGTTCGTTGGCGTGATTCTCTAGCCAGAATTGGATTGCCTCTAGTCCTAGGTTGTGGGGGATATTGGAGTAGAGGTTGACTACATCGAAGGATACCAGTATGGTGTTTTTGTTTATAGTATTCGGTAGGTGATTGAGCATATCTAAGTCGTCCCTTATATAGCTTTTGACATGTTTGAGGAGTGGTTTTAACAGGGTGTCTAAAAAGTTACTGAGGCGGTGGGTTTCGCATGCGGGACCTGCTATTATGGGTCTCAATTTGAGGTCATTAGGATTAGGGACTTTAATTATTTTGTCTGTAGCTATCTTGCATGCGTTGCTTATTTTTTCACTTTTGTGGATCTTAGGTATACCGTAGAATTGGCTAGTTTTACTTGTGAAATTGGTCATATAATCATATTCTTTGTCGGTGAGCCCTGCTTCTCCTTCTTCTTCTACTTCTCCACCCCCACCCCTTAACTTTGTCACTAATGTTTTTTAGTATAACACCTACGCTAATTCTATAAACAAGCCTGTCAATATAAATATTCTCCTGAATTGAACTGAGACTGCCAGCCGCCACTGACCATTCAAAATACGACCATCAGGGCACTCCCAGATTCTCCCATCCCCCTTTCCCCACCAGCCTTCTTCCTCTACTACCCTTCCAAGAACTCACAACGACCTCCGACACACAAGTGCAAACAAGGGAGTCAGAGAAAGGCAGAATGCCACTTAAATCTGAACACTACTATAGAAATATTCTTTTAAAAAAACTTTTCTTCTAATTTTTCTAAATTTAATTATTTAATCGTTACAGTTGAAAAGGTCTCAAAATGACCGAAACCGGTACTGAAATGTTCACTATAAAATTATTTTAGCATTTTCTATTTTTGACTTGTTTTTTCATATATATATATATATATATATATATATATATATATACATATATATATATATGGATCAAAACAGTTTGATTCAAATTCATTGGTACTCATGAGTTTCAAGCGCAATACTAATTGTCAGCCATTCTGAATTTTAATTTTAAAATTCAAAATGGCTTACAGTAAGCATCATACTTGAAACTCGAGTACCAACGAATTTGAATCAAACTGTTTTGATCCATACATGTAATTCCCAATATATTGGTTGAGTGCATTTCTTTTGTTTGTCCACTTATGTATATATATATATATATAATCTATTATTTAAAATCTGTTCTGTCTGTCTGTGTATGTGTCTTCTAGGATCTCGGGCATCCTCCATCCAATTGCGTTCAAATTTGATATGTAGATACCGATGGTATCAAGGCATGTATAAGTCTTGAAAAAATTACAAAAATCGTGGGGAAAAAAATTACAAAAGTCGTGGGAAATCGTTTTTCTTTGGAATAGAAAAAAAGTCTATTGTTATTTCTGTTTTTGCTGCTGTCTCAAATCTAGGTTAAATCGGTGTTTCTCAAAGGGGAGGCCTATGGGACGGTCCGATGAGTTGTTTTGAAAAAATTTGGTTTAAATGTTTGACAACTCAGCACTGTCCATTGGACGGAATGTGTTTTGCTCATATATATATATATATATATATATATATATAAAGACAGATAAATTTTAACACCTGTTTTGCCATGTCTGAGCAGGCAAGCATCTTCTCGCAGACAGTATACCCCCCATCAACATGATCATATGTCATCTTTGTGAGGTGTAACAGTTTCAGATCTGACTTCACCACTTTGATCCCAGTTTTCCTCAATCTCCCTCTTTCTCGGGTTCCTTTCATTTTGAGTGCATAACATGCAGTCCATCACATGCTCATACTAATGCAGTCTTCTTTCTTGTACACTAAACCTGGTTCCTGTTATGTTTAGTTTTTCTCTCAGCTCATTTGTGCATATGGGTGTATTCATGCATATAGGTGTTATGCATTCAGTGGAGCATACTCATTCCCTTTCTTTGTAACCTTTTGAGATTGCCTGTTTTCAAGGCCCACATCTCTCTACCATGTAGCATCACACTTCACACAAGTATTGTACAATTTGAACTTCACTTTCAGAGAGTAAATCCTTCATTGTCAGCTGAAGTAATGGCTCCTTAAACCTTCTCCGTCCAGTTCTTACTTTGGTCACTGCATCCTCAGAATACCCATCTTACTAAAAAAATTAGGTCTACTCTGCTGTCAATTTCTTCTAAAGAACCACCTAGGCATTGGATGGAGTCTGCATCACAAGTACTCTTAGTAGTTACTGCCTCTGTGCACCTGTCACATGCAAAGTTCACCTTTGTTATCCTGCCTGTGATCTCTTAACACCACTTGTGCATCTACAGTTTACACTGAGTGCATCTACTTCTTTTCTCTATACTGAGCAAGGTAATTTCCCTGATAGAAGAGGTTGTTATCTTCTTTTCTACTTATACATCAGTCTTTGCTAAATTCACTTTGAAGATCTATGATTCCAGCTTTTTCCCTCCATATACTCTTTACTCTTTTATTTGTTTCAGTCATTTGACTGTGGCCATGCTGGAGCACTGCCTTTAGTCGAGCAAATCGACTCCAGGACTTATTCTTTGTAAGCTTAGTACTTATTCTATTGGTCTCTTTTGCTGAACTGCTAAGTTACAGTGACGTAATCACACCAGCATTGGTTCTCAAGAGATGTTGGGGGTACAAACACAGACACACAAACATACACACACACACACATATATATACATATATACGATGGGCTTCTTTTAGTTTCCGTCTACCAATCCACTCACAAGGCTTTGGTCTACTCGAGGCTATAGTAGAAGACACTTGCCTAAAGTGCCATGCAGTGGAACTGAACCTGGAATCATGTGGTTGGTTAGCAAGCTACTTACCACACAGCCACTCCTATGCCATATCTGGAAATTCTTTTCTAATTTTACTACAGATTCATTGGCATTACTACAGGGTCATAGGCATAAAGAATCTCCCATGGGTAACTAGGCTTAACCTTCACTGCTGTGAACAGAAAGCCACTGAGGATTGTGACATGGTGTACCTTGTCCTTATACTGAATTCATTGCTATACTTATCATTAACCCTGCCCTTACTGACTGCACCTCTGTACATGGCTTGCACTGTTCTCACAAGCTATTCATCAACTCGATGCTTTCTCAGTGATCCCCCAGATCTCAGAACAGGGAACCTTATCATGGTCTTCTCTAGGTCAACAGAAGCCATGTATAGAGGATTATTCCTACATGGAAACTTCTCCTGCACTTGTCTTACTAGGAAGATGGCATTTGTAGTACTTGTTGGCACAAAATCAGACTGTGTATCATGTTAGCATGAATGATTAGGGAGAAAGATTATCTCCACCTTCATAATCTGGTCAAACAGTTAAATTCCACTCTGATGCTTCGCCTTTGCAGCAGTTGATAGTGTAGAGATGCTATCTTGGAAATCTCTAGCATGCATGCGCAGGGTTGGGATCTTCCGGAAGGCCTCCTGGAAATTCCCTCATGTGCAGAAAACTAGCAGCAGCGGAATTCTCTTGTATCTCTCTCTCTTGGACGCTAGCAACTAAACGATACAGATGTGTCTCCAGCAGCTCTCTCAAGCTGCTACCTCGTGGTGCATCTCCGCTATGCTTGAACGGGCAGGATTGACTCACTCCACTTGACTACTGCCGATAAGCTCCTAGGTTGCCAATTCGCCCAGAGGATGGAAATGTTTATATTGCAAATCAAGGAATAAATATTTATACTCTCATTACTCTTTTACTTGTTTCAGTCATTTGACTGCGGCCATGCTGGAGCACCGCCTTTAGTCGAGCAAATCGACCCCAGGACTTATTCTTTGTAAGCCCAGTACTTATTCTATCGGTCTCTTTTGCCGAACCGCTAGGCAACGGGGACGTAAACACACCAGCGTCGGTTGTCAAGCAATGCTAGAGGGACAAACACAGACACACAAACACATACACACAGATACATATATACGACAGGCTTCTTTCAGTTTCCGTCTACCAAATCCACTCACAAGGCATTGGTTGGCCCGGGGCTATAGCAGAAGACACTTGCCCAAGATGCCACGCAGTGGGACTGAACCCGAAACCATGTGGTTGGTAAGCAAGCTACTTACCACACAGCCACTCCTGCACCTATACTGTTGAAGTCAACAGAAAATCTTGACTCTTTCTTCAATTAATATTTAATGTAAAGGATGCGAGCAGCACCCATCCAGTGCAGGGACCTCTCATCCTGTTACAATGGTGATACTGCTTTGCCAGCTATTGAACATGACACCCTCCTGTACTACTTGATATACTCTGTGAGTGATCAGCTCGTGCCTTATACAAGATGCCTTATACATCTCTGCAGTGATTTGATAAACCAAGTGTCTTTCCGTAAAGTTATCCTTAATCACTTAATCCTCCATACTGTTGTGAAGTTGGTTGTCTAGTCTCTTAGGTCTGCTTCAGGAAGACCCTCGTTTTTCATTCAATGTATTCTCTTATTCAATAGCATCTCATCACAGCACTTCCATGCCTCTTTCTTTTCAGTCTGTAAGAGTGAGAGTGCTGTTATCTTATTGTATATGTTTTTTCTTATCCACAACAATGTCTGGATTTTTGCATGTTTGTGTATGTATGTATGTATGTATGTATATATAAATAAACACATTCACAGACACACCTGAAAAATTTGTGATGTCATTGGAGAAAAGTGTGTGTGCCTATATGTAATATATATATTATATGTATAACACGTGTTATACACATTTGTCTGTCTGTCTATCTATCTCTCTCTCATATATACGATCTCATATGAATATATGCTTTAAGTTTTACATTTATATACTTTTATATATCTATATTTATATATTTTTACATATTTATATATTTTTACATATTTATATATTTTTATATTTTATATATATTTTTACCATCCATATATTATTTATTTCATGTGAGGGGTTGTATCTTTCAAAAACTATAATGTTTTGGTTGTCAATATCTTGAAAATTGCTTTTCCATTAAAACCTATTTCACTTTATATTCTTTTCGCTCTATTTAGTGAGTGCTAACTTTTTTTTCTGTATAGGAAATTCATTTCCTTCTATTTTCATAGTTAAGAAGTTTGCTTCCAATCCACTTGGTCTCATGTTCAGTCCTTTTACACAGAACCTAGGGCAAGTGTCCTTTATAGCCTCAGGTTAAACAAATCCATGTGAGTGGATTTGATAGATGGAAACTGAAAGAAACCTGTTTCATATTTTCTTCGAGTAGCCACAACTGAGATGCATTTCCTAATACTGCACTGCATATCTCTGCCTTCTATTAGCTTTTAGCTTATCCTCAGCTTCCTTTAGTGTCTCTGTCCAATAACATCAATGTAGTTCTGTGGTCTTGTCCTCTGTTAGGGTGCAAAAGTCTTGAAAATGCATCTGTTAGAACCTGTTGTTTAGCTCAATAGCAATGCCAAGCATAACTGACTCTGTGTTGATCAAAAATAGTAGAATTGGGTGGAATGCATCCATGAATCTCCTCTTGGTTGGAACCTCGAATGGCTCGCTATCTCCAGTGACCTCGCACAGGACCATCAAGCGTTGGGCCACCATGGTTCGTGATGCCGTCAGGACCAAAGAAGAAGCTGGCTCAACCTACCTTGGGTGAATGCCGTCACAAGTACAAGTATGAATCTCCTCTTTGGTTTTTGCACACCTGCAATGAGCTGATTCGAGCCTTCATGAAAAACAATGTACATGTACCATCAAGGTAATTTTGAAGCTCCTTTTTCATAGACCAGCTCTGGTTTCCACTAAGGAGAATCCTCTTGATATATTTGGCTGACAGATGTTTGAAAGCTTGTTAACAGCACTATGGGTTGACTTATTTCATGTGAAAATATCTTTGTCAGCAATGTAGGATGCAATGAGTTGCATGCCCTCATTGGCAAAAACTAGCAAATGGCTTTTTTCTTCATTCAGTCATTTTAAGGCTTCTTTTCATTGACTGCAGCTTTCTCAAGATGTTGGCAAGTCTTACACATCACACAGTTGATGAGCTGTAAGGAAAAATTATACTTACACACATACAAGTTTGTGTGAGTGCATACATATAGACACACATAAATTTGTGTGTGTATATATATATATATACATATGAATTTGTGTGTATATATATATATACATATGAATTTGTGTGTATATATATATACATATGAATTTGTGTGTATATATATATATACACATGAATTTGTGTGTATATATATATACACACACACATGAATTTGTGTGTATATATATATATACACACACACATGAATTTGTGTGCATATATATACAGGAATTTGTGTGCATACATATACATGAACTTGTGTGTGCGTGTATATATACATATATAAATTTGTGTGTGAATATAAACATATATGAAGAAAGGTGAGTGCATACATATATATAAATTTGTGAGTATATACATTTGTAAATATATGTGTGTGTACACACAGGTGCATATATATTTGAAAGAATAATAGAAAAAATATTGCTGACATCTCTGTCCCTTCCTACAGCTGTTCAATAATCCTTAGATTATTATATTATTATATAACATGTAAGAATCACATCTTTAGAGAATGGTGTCCATAGAGAATTATGAGGAATATAGTATAAGTCCGCTCTTCTTGAGGATAGAAAAATGATGCATAAATATTAAATACACAGTTTAAGAGAATTGGCAAGAAGCTATTTTGTGCATTATGTATTCAGTTAGAAGGTTGGATGACAAACAATTCAATGAGGTAGAAACATTCTTCGGAGAAACAGTCATAAATTCAAATAATGGTGATTTGACAGACAGGAGGTCTATGCTCTAACAAACCAAGATAAACAGACACAAGTGCATGTGAATACCAAGTAGGTAATTCCATTCACAGACATACATACTGAAAACGTGTGTGTGTGTATGTATATATGTATATATATATATATATATATATATATATATATATATATATATATATATATATACATAAAACAAAATGGGACAAGGACGCAAAACATCCAGAAGATGATACAAAAAACACAGACGGGTCATTTGAAGCCTTTAATCTTCAGTCAAGAACTGGATCGTCCTTGCAATTTCGACTGATTAATCTTGAGATTGCTCCTGTCCCATTTTGTATTTTTATATATATATATAGAGGCATACGTACACTTAGTTCTTTCTCTCTCTCTCTCTCTCTCTCTCTATATATATATATATATATATATATATGGTTACAAAATTAGGCTGTTATACTTGCTCATAAAAACTCTCTCTCATATATATATATATATATATATATATATATATAGGTTCTGCTAGTACTCATAAAAAAAGCTCCTTAATGCATCATTCTACAAAACATATAGAATATATAGTATGATACAAGAGAAAATTATAAGGAGTGTATAAAGTCATAAATGTCAGAAATTGATGAAATTTTATTTTACAATACGAAAATTCTAATATCATGACAAATTGTTTTGTGACTTAAAAGCATGTAAATAATTTATATTATTATATTTAATAATAAATAAATGAATTACAAGCCTGCATCATTGCAAAATGCAAGAAGTCTTTCACAATAATGCAGAATTTAAGCTACATCCTCAGATGAAAGAAAGTCTTTGTTAAATACTAAACTCTCAGCATAACATTATAAGACTTTCTTTTACAGAGGATGTATCTTAAATCTTGCATTATTTTGAAAGACTTTTTACGTTGATGCAGACATGTAAGTAATTCATTTATTAGTAAATATACTTTAAATCATTTACATTGTTTTTAAGTTTCTTATGAAACAATTTGTGATATTTGAAATTTCCTATTAAATAAATTTTCATCAAACTATTTCTTTGTCATTTATGACTTATATATAAATCAAAGTGTACAGGATTATACATCCGTTGTGACTGATCTTACCAATCAGTTTCGCACTGGAAGTCCAATGGGAATTTAGATAACAGCCTGATTATGTAACCCTGCACTCTTCAGAGATGACAGTTATAGAAGAAGGTATGGTGACTGCTCTCTTTTGTTGGAGACAAAAAGACACATCTGGTTTGTGAATGCTGTGGAAAAAACATGAACCAAGCAAGGGTTAGCCAAGAGTTATGTCCCTTTGCACCAAAAACACTGCCTCTTGGGGTTTTGCAGCATGACTAGAGTTTTCTGGAAATGTGTGTATATATACAGGTTACAAAATACCGATAAGCATTTCGCTTGGTGTGCTAATGTTTCTGCCAGCTTGCCGTCTTTGTAATTTAGTTTCTTATACTCAAAATAAATGAGTGAGGATGATAGATTAACATAGATAAGATTCAGTAATGGCTTGACATTCCTAAATAATAGCCACATTCTTTAATAACTTCCTCAGAGATGTTAACCAGAAGAAGCATCAAATTAGATTATCTAACCTATGGTTTGAATGTTAAGATGAGGCAGTATTTTTTATAAGTTAATATTTTATTAATATCTGTGGATGTTAATTTAGCAGATAGTGCATGTATTAGGGTGATGGAAGACTGTGCATGTATACACACATGCACAAATGCATGAATGTCTACACAGTCTCACACACACATAGAATATAGAGGTCATATTAGACAATAATTAGTATTAATGCTTAAAAAATATACTTAAAAGATATGTAGGAAATACCTGAAGAAGTGGCTTTATATGTAAACAATATAACAATGTTGTATGATCCTGAATATTGTTACATTCTTAAACTATATGATGTACTGTGTTAACATTTTGCTACAGAAATATATACACTTACTACTTTTACTATATGCACACCCACACACATATAGGTGTGTATATAAATGCATTTATACATATATATATATATAAGAAATTAGAATGACAAAGGAATAAACAATTATGTTATGACATTCATAACACAATTGCTTATTCCTTTGTCGCTCTAATTTCTTATTACTGCTCTGTACTTGACTAACACTTCATTCTAAACTATATGTATATTGAGTTCTAACACCAGGTTATTAGTATTGCTATACCTAACCGAAATATTGTGTTTGTG
>NC_042998.1:7389193-7449193 GCF_006345805.1 Octopus sinensis | reverse complement strand
CATTGAAAATCACAAAGATTTCATGTGTATAAACATGACTCGAGACTGTAATTTGGAATGGAATCTACTTTGCCAGCTTAATTTGCCTTTCACTTATCACATGAAGAGGGGGTCTTCTGTTATCCCCTGCTACCCAGTGACTTACTGAAACTTGTAGCCTTAAGAGATTCAGAAGACTTCTCACCTGTGTAAGCTGCAAACTTGAATAAACAAGTCTAAATATTTTGTTTGAAATGAAAACAATATGAAGTTAAAGAGTGAGAATGCTTAACTTTTCTACACATTAATTTAACTTATTAGATAAATAAGCTATAGAAAAATAACAGAATGGTAGAATGCAGTCAGAATTTATTTCATCTGTTGTATCTATGTACCATTAATAGACTGGCCTGAGATTCTCAAAAGATAAAAAATATATTCGAGATAAGGGTTAAAACTCATGCTCTGGGTAGGAAGACTACACTTGAATATATTGGCAGGGGAAAAGAACTATACTAAGGATTTAGCTAAAGAAAATAGATTCAATTTTGAGATTTGCAAAAATGGGAAGCTTCTTGATAAAAATACAATAGTTGGCTGTCAGGATTTGTTTAAATAAAATAAAGTAATTGTAATCCTGTAATCTCTTTGAAAGAATAGATTTTAAGAAAAGTGTGTGTGTGTGACATATTTTTCAATTTAAGCAGGTATATTAGGTTAGCAAAGAATGTTGGAAAACAAATTAATGTGCAATCAACAGCAAGAGATTGAATAGTTTCTTAGGTAGAAGAGATGTTTGAAGAAAACCTTTGGTTGAGTGCTGAGTGTTAAGGAACTATCACATTGATCGCAGAAGATTCAGACACAACTCTACCGTTATAGGGTGATTGAAACAAATTAACCAGCTAGTCTAAAAATTGGGGGAAGATATCTATAGAAACTTCTATATCATCTGTAACGAAATCCTTATTAGTGTTAAATGTGGTTTTAGCTCCATAATTATAATTGTTTCCCAGCAATGTAAGATAAAATAATTAGTTGACC
This sequence comes from Octopus sinensis, assembly GCF_006345805.1. Lineage (NCBI taxonomy): Eukaryota > Metazoa > Mollusca > Cephalopoda > Octopoda > Octopodidae > Octopus > Octopus sinensis. The sequence goes on along the minus strand of NC_042998.1, from coordinate 7,448,170 downwards.
TGTAAGAAGAAAGTAATACTGATAACCAGTAAGATCCTAGACTCACCAGTTTATAGAAATTTTCCACAAAAAAATATCTTAATTTATAAATGAATGTCAACAATTATATTCACTTTTTTTTTTGTATATGCAGCATAGAAACAAAAATAGTTAAAATTCTTTTTCTACTGTATTTTTATATTTCTTCATTCGAATTTATGTGCTTATATTTGAGAAGGTATAAGATACTTTTCAATTCCTTCAATACAGTAGTTATTTCTTTAAAATACCTTTTTTTTTTTTTAAAGATATGGTTTTATCTTCTTGAGACATATAAACAGCTGCAGGCATACATACATATTCCTTTTAATAGTTACTGCATGTTTTTATATACCTTCTTTCCCTTATAATAGTCAGTGTTTTGCTTTTTTTTTTTTTGTGGAATGTATTGGTTTTCATTATGCTTTCCCTTATCACATTAATTTTGAAATTGAAATTGAAATTTAACATTTCATTGCTTCATTAAATGCCATCCTATATCCCTTAGTTTTCCTAATTTTTATATCTTTGACATTTAACTGTCTCAAAATTCGTACAGCCTTACGGTTATTATTTAAATCAAATATTATCTTCCTTTTACCTACGTAAGTTTGCTGATATCATCCTGACAATGATAATACTGTTCTCCTTCACCATCAAACAATTTTATTAAATTAAAACATTTGATTTTTCACCGGCCATTTTCTTTATTTTTTTTTTGTTAATCAATTTTTTTTTCTAATTTTCTATTTGATGATGTTCAACAGCTATCAATTTATTCTATAGTTGACAGGATATATGAGCTTAATACACTTCAAATATTGTAGCTATTTCTTGAGTTAGATGAAAGTAAAACAATAACTAACCATAAGTAGCTATTCTCAATAATCTGTTATTGTTTCTACATTTGCAGCTTAAGACGATATCAATGTTCCAGTAGGTAAATACATATTCCACATAATTTTCTTAGCCAGCAGTGGAAAGTTCAGCATACCGGAGTCACACAGATAGTTAGGATACTATTTTTAATGACTTTTATTTCAATTACTTTTATTTTTTTCCTTTATCTTTATATGGAAAAAACAACAACAACAATAATTATTAATAATTTTTTTTTTTTTTTTCAAAAGGTTAACTTTTGATCATCCACTGTCATTTTTTTAGTGTCATTTCCTTTGATATACATGTGGAATTACATACACATATATACAAAGGATATTTATGTGTATGTATGTCAGTATATATACACAAACACCATATATTTATATGGGGTATGCATATGTGTATACATGCATATATATATGTATGTATGTGTTTGTATATTCATATATGTATGTGTGCATATATAAATCTTGATTCAATGTGCACACATAATGTATGTACATACATGTACAGATACATACATAGATATATGTACACACACATACACAAATATATGCACAAATACACATACATTTGTATAAATGCACATATCAAGAAAGATTTCCAAATTTCACCAATCATTCATATGGTACCACCATGAAGTGCAAGTAATCTCTGGTGGGGGGGTGTATGTTTTGTTATGTCTCTCACAACCAAGAAATTAGTTTCAAGGGTCTATAATAGGTACTGACAATCGTGATTGTTTAGGTTCGATTTCCAGTGATGCTCTATAAGCTTCTTCATCTGTCATAAGTCTGCTGGGATCCAATAAATAGTTGGTTACCTGAAAAATAACAAATCTTATTATAGCAAAGAATTATCATACATACACATCATCATCGTTTAACGTCCGTTTTCCATGCTAGCATGGGTTGGACGGTTCGACCGGGGATCTGGGAAGCCAGGAGGCTGCACCAGGCTCCAGTCTGATCTGGCAGTGTTTCTACAGCTGGATGCCCTTCCTAACGCCAACCACTCCGTGAGTGTAGTGGGTGCTTTTTACGTGCCACCTGCATGGAAGCCAGTCAAGGCAGCTCTGGCATTGGCCACGATTCGGATAGTGCTTTTTACGTGCCACCAGCACAGGGACCACAACTGCAGTTTCCATTGATTTTGATGTTGGTGTACTTGACTCAATGGATCTCCTCAAGCACAGGGTCGAAATGGTGTTTCTCCACTTGCCGCCTGCACAGGATTCAGTCCAGCGGTCCTGACAACTGCCGGGTGCCAGACATAGGATTGGTTCAATTTCGGTGCTGGTGCCACATAAAAAGCATTCAGTCCACACTGTAAAGTGGTTAGCATTTGGAAGGGCATCCAGCAATAAAAAAATCATGCCAAAACTAGCCCGTGCTAGTGCCTAGTAAAAAACACTTAGCCCACTCCGCAGAGTAGTTGGTGTTAGGAAGGGCATCCAGCAATAAAAACCCTGCCAAAACAGACACTGTAGCCTAGGGTAGTTTTCTACATGGCCAGCTCCTGTCAACCATCCCATCCATGCATGGAAGAAAGACATTAAATGATGATGTATATATGTATATAAAATCTATATATGTATACATATATACACAAACACATAGCCTTTTCTGATTGCCAGGATTGTTTTCTCAACTTTGTACTAAAAAACCAATTGGTAAATTGACTGTTATTTACCTATAATATAACATTTTACAGATGATAATATACCCACTCTATTAACTACTATAGGAGTGTGTGTTTTTCTCATTATACATACATATATATATATATATAAATCTCTCTCTTCTCCCTCCTTAATTCTTTTGTTCCTCCTTTTCTCCCTCTTCTCTTCCCACGTAACCGATAGGCCAGACTGCTAACTGTCTTTTGGGGTCTGACCGTTGTCCGTGCAACATCGATATTCTTCCCTGTGTTTCTGAAACTTTTGCATCTCTGCCGTAAGGCTTCATTTCCACACACACCAACTGAATTTAATTTATCCCCAGTCAAGGCACCTGTTGTTATGTCGTTATTATTATTTTTATTGTATTAATATTTGTGTAACATTGTCTGTTTTTCGATCCTTGTTTTGCGAAATCACAGGTGATATGTAACTAAATTCTGTTTTTAAATGACTTGCTTTGAAGTTTTGCATTCGGTACAATTTGTTTATTTTAGTAGTTTTGACTGCAAGAGTCCCTCCTAGCATGCGGTACCTATGAATAATAGTACCCTCTATATAATATAAATAAATATTTTCAAAGTGGAAAAATTTACAGATTTTTTCTCTTATGAGGTTTTTCACGCTAACTACTGATAATTTCTTATAAAGATTTTATCTTTAATTTTAAATTTATATTTTTCACCAGAATAGTTCAATACTGAATTTTTGTTCTGAATAGGCAAATTGTTACCGAAATGCATTGCGAATAAGCCCGCCATTTTCATAGATATGTAAGGATAAACATTCGTACATGCTACGACGAATTCTACGGTTGGCTGTCGGGTATGCTATATTGTGTTTTTTCATTACATGTCTTGAGTTCGTTGCACTGAAGAGCATAGAATGCATATTCTGCATTGATTGCGAAATCACAGGTGATATGTAACTAAATTCTGTTTTTAAATGACTTACTTTGAAGTTTTGCATTCGGTACAATTTGTTTATTTTAGTAGTTTTGACTGCAAGAGTCCCTCCTAGCGTGCGGTACCTATGAATAATAGTACCCTCTATATAATATAAATAAATATATATATGTATATATATGTGTATATATATATATGTATATATGTGTGTATATATATATATATATATGTGTGTATGTATGTGTGTGTGTGTATGTATATGTATGTATGTGTGTGTGTATGTATATGTATGTATGTGTGTGTATGTATATGTATGTATATATGTGTATGTATATATATATGTGTGTGTGTATGTATGTGTGTGTGTATGTATATGTATGTATATATATATGTGTGTGTGTATGTGTGTGTGTTTGCGTATGTGTGTGTATGTATATGCATGCAGCCGGACCTCTTCTCCAGTCCGATAACACCTCTCACCTCAGAGCCAGAAGGTCCTTTCTTTTGCACCACCATTCTCAAAGACCCTGCAACAGTCCTGGGCATTGCTAGCCCGTTTTAGGCCCCTTCTCCTCTGATTGATCCCTAAACAAATAGGCGCAAGTTTGGCCGTGTAATCGTATGGTTATCCTGCTGCATAGCAGAAGACTTCTACGAAAACCTTGGGCTGACCAATGCCTTGTGAGATGGAGAAATGGAAACTGTAGAGAAGCCTAGTGTGTATCTGTTTGTGTGACTTTACATCCTGCATTTGTTATTCAATGTTTACAATATTATCCAGAAACAAAATAAAAAAAAAAAATAGTGCACGAGTGGCTGTGTGGTAAGTAGCTTGCTAACCAACCACATGGTTCCGGGTTCAGTCCCACTGTGTGGCATCTCGGGCAAGTGTCTTCTGCTATAGCCCCGGGCTGACCAATGCCTTGTGAGTGGATTTGGTAGATGGAAACTGAAAGAAGCCCGTCGTATATATGTATATATATGTATGTGTGTGTTTTTGTGTCTGTGTTTGTCCCCCTAGCATTGCTTGACAACTGATGCTGGTGTGTTTACGTCCCCGTCACTTAGCGGTTCGGCAAAAGAGACCAATAGAATAAGTACTGGGCTTACAAAGAATAAGTCCCGGGGGTCGATTTGCTCGACTAAAGGCTGTGCTCCAGCATGGCCGCAGTCAAATGACTGAAACAATTAAAAGAGAGTGCAACAGACATAACAAAATGTGTAGGAAAACGAATATGAAAAAAAAATGTGCGGAAATCAACAGGATGGAGAGAGGATTTCAGAAAGTTCACAAGATCCCCAGTTTTAGAGAGTGGGTATAAATCCAAATTTTAGATATTCCTCTGAATATTAAACCTGCATTACTCATTTTATATATTTTCACATACCAATAAATAAATATGGAGGTATTAAAAAAAAAAAAAAAAAAAAAAATTTTAAATAACCTTTACACCCCTCCTGCACAAATTTTTCCAAGTTTTGACACTTTAGAGACATCAGAGCTTATGAATCTAAAATGCCAAGATACATAAGATTTGATGTCTCTAGAGTGTCAAAAATTGGAAAAATTTGTGCAGGAGGGGTGTAAAGGTTATTTAAAATTTTTTTTTAATAATTCCTTCTTGAATTTCCCCCTTTCTCTTATTGATATATACTGGGCAGAGACATTTGCAGTTTCAGGTCTTCTTTTATTTCTTTCAGCCAATTAACCAAGGCCATGCTGGGGCAGTGCTTTCAAGGACGTTACAGGGATGTGAACAAACCAACACCAGTTGTCAAGCTATACTAGGGACAAACTGATATTGTGGCAAACTGGCAGAATGGTCAACACGCTGGGCACAAATTCCGTCGAAGTCGACCTTGCGTTTCATAATTTCAGGGTCGATAAATTAAGTAGCAGTTGCATACTAGGGTCGATCTAATCAACTGGCCCCCTCCCCCAAAATTGCAGGCCTTGTTCCAAGTGTAGAAAAGAATCTGTGTGTGTATATGTGTGTGTGTATATATGTATATGTGTATATGTATATATATATATATATATATATATGTATGTATATATGTGTGTATATATGTATATATACATGGGCCGTGACTGCTGAGGATATGCGTAAGCTCGCAAGAAATGAAGCCAGTATGCTCCGTTGGATGTGTAAGTGCCTTGAGAGAAAAGTTGGACCTAAGAAGCATCAGATGTGGTGTGCAAGAGAGGCATCTACGCTGGTATGGACATGTAGTAAGAATGGATGAAGATAGTTGTGTGAAAAAGTGCCACACCCTAGCGGTTGAGGGAACCTGTGGAAGAGGTAGACCCAGGAAAACCTGGGACGAGGTGGTGAAGAACAACCTTCGCGCAGAGTCAAGACTATTGAAAAGGCTGCAAGACACAACGAAAATTTTAGGAAAATAAAAATAAGAAAAAATAGTGGAAATTTTACCGGTGAGTGTGTTACATTATTAGGCACAAAAAGAAAATGACTCTCCCCACACACAACAGAATATGCTTCAACACACACACTCATATAAAGAATCTTGCAAACCAAATCCAAAAACGATATATATATATATACACACACACATATATATACACACACACACACACATATTTATATAAAACACATATTGCATGCATTAAGAACAACGGTCAAGAGAAAATTATTGAAGTTTCTTTTTTCATGCACCATTAGTAATTCTTGCCTCCTTACTTCCAGTAAGAGGAGTTTGAAATCTAGGTAATTTTTTTGAGCTTCAGCTTAGAATAACTTTTTTTTATAAAAATGATAAAAAATCATTTCTCTGTTTTCTACACATTGATACTACAAGGGCGGAACTGGTAATTTTATTGCCAAGGTGACATATTCTTTTCTCCAACAGAGAATATAACTACAAACTTATCAGCCTTTACTCTATTGTATTATGAAGAAAAGCTCTAAATTCGATGGTGCTAATCGTTTAAGCACTGGCTGTACAGTCATATTTTAATCAGTTTATGCTAAAGTGTTTTACATGGAAATAATTGCTTAAAAGAAATCTGTCAAACAGCAATATAGAACAATGTAAATGAAGTAACAATATATTCCAGTCATACATATAAAGAAACAAGAATTTGGAATTGGATATCTCTTACTCTTGGATGATGTTCAATTCTGTATGGTGTTTGCTGAAATACTTGTATTTCTCTAATGACGTGAGCAATCTGAAATAATAAGGATGATAATTGTTTCAAATTTTGGCTCAAGGCCTGCAATTTTAGGGTGGGGGATTAATTATATTGGACCCAGCACTTGACTGACACATTATTTTATAAACCCCCAACAGGGTCAAAACAAAGATGAACTCAGAATGTGAAGAGCCTGAAGAAATGTTGCAAAGCATTTTGTCTGATGTGCAAAAGGCTTGCCACCTTAATAATAATTCTTTCTAATTTTGTCACAAGGTCATCAACTTTAAGGTGGAGGGGAGCAAGTTGATTATACTGACCACAAAAAAAAACATGGAAACAGAGTTGACCTTGGCAATATTTGAGCTCAAAATTTAACAAATAAAACAAGGCATTTTTTTTTGTGATGATTTGATGATAATTTCCGATCTAGACTCAAGGTTAGCAGTTTTGAAGGAAGGATTTTACTCAATACCATTGATCCCAGTACTGGACTAGTACTTTACTTTATTCAGTCCAGACAGAGATGCTAGGCAAAGCTGACTTCAGCAACATCTGAACTCTGACTACACAGAGGTGGAAGAAATAATACAAAGCATTTTTTCCAATGTTCCACTGATTCTGTCAATCTGTTGCCTTAGTTCTTTTATTGACCTCAAAAGGCTGAGACATTGAGGATATAAGTATGAAGTATATTTATATATATATATATATATATATATAAACATAATAAGGGTAATAAAAATAAATTATTATTACCAGTGACCCAGCACAAAAGTCGAGTTAGTCATTAGACTATATATTATTCATATAGAAATACAATAAAAGGCTTCCAAATAAGGAAGCGTTGTGCTAGAATACATTCCTTTCATGAATTTATCCCTTTTTGTATTCTAGCACAACACTTCCTTATTTGGAAGCCTTTTATTGTATATATATATATATATATATACACACACACACACATGGAAGTGGGGTTTGCAATGAGTAAAAGATCAACAATAAAAATTCCAGCAAGAAAATATCTTAATAGCAGAGATGACTATCTAGAGTAATTTGTTACAAATTCCACCCATCGGCCTAGGTTCTACACCCAAGGCATAAAAAGTGCCCTCTCCCAGCTTTTTTCCTCCAATTTAAAATACCACACTCAGAGTTAGCTTATTCAACCTCATCAGTCAAGCTACTCTCATCCTCCTTTTGCTAAACACATTAAAAGGCAGTACCTCTCTCTCTACCCCCACCTTCCGCTTCAAGTGGTACTTGAAGTTGATGGGAGTTTGGCCAGAAAGAAAAATGCCTTTCTTCAAACTCTTCTTTTGCCATACCACGAAGTAAGGGAAAATTGTCTTCCTCTGCAGAGGAAAACAGCACGTTGATTTTTACTACAGAGTTGTTTTGCTAATGCATGGATAATTTCATCTGTGACAAGACAGTTATGTGCTCATAATGCTTGTCTCAAGCATTTCATTTTTACCCCCTTGTAACACACTAATAAACCAAGGACTTCTAGGTATTAGTCACTTTTGCCCAGCCTTACAGGGACAACTTCCTTCATGGCCCATTTCTAAATGAAACCACCCTATGCATGATAACTTCCAAGTTCCTGACCAGCTGGTAGTCTGGTATAACTCAAACTCCAAACATCTCAACAAGACCCTTGGTCCAGCAAACAGAAATCGACACTGGCCAACATGGGCTTGCCTTTCCAGGTGCCACGCCCATCACCTTGTCCTGATGTATGCTCCTGTACATTCCTGGTACCCTTCCAGTGTTGTGTCCACTGCTTCCACATCCAAACTGTCCAATACCGTGAAAGAGATATTGTTTGCATATGCAGAAAAGACTCTCCTCTGACCCAATTTGAGTGAGGTTCCCTTTCGAAGTTTCCATCTCTACAGCAATAGCTCCAAAGTCAAGCCATACAGGAGAGGGGTGCAGTGGCATCCTAGACAAATCAGGGGTTAAATGCTATGCAGCCCTAAAAACGAAAAGGAGGCCATTTAGTTTTAGCACCAAGCACATGCTGTTGGACATTGTGGTGATCCAGCCTATAAAGATGGGATTGAAACCAACTGCTCTTAGGACAGCCACCAGCAAAGAATTGTTTTCAATGCCCTGATGATTCTGCCAATCCAAAGACGAAGGTAAACCATCCAGATACAATTATGAAAGACAGGAATAAAAATCTCAGTACTCTGATAAATGTTTTCATCTTGTCTTTCCAAAACATTATCTGGAAAGAATTGAAGAAATTAACAATGTATAAAGGTCTTGTAATATAAACAGAATGTGGAGGGTGAAAGTGAAAACTACTAATAATAAGTGGAGTACTAGGCATGAAGAAAATACAAAAAAATTATATAAAAACAATATCAGGACTCACAAATATAAACAGGAAAAAACTCAATCCCACTGCTCTATGTATGCACAACCCACAGCTCGCAGAGTACACTTTCTGCATAACACACACTCTACACAATTATCACTCAATAGAAAATACAACTCACACAAAACATTAAGAATCCACTCCCCAATAAAAAAAAATTTTTAAAGCAACCCACACAGCACAAACTTTACAGAATTAACATCCAATTAAAATATCAACACTTATTCTTAATTATCCCCACATAATTGTGGATGTTCTGTTGGAACGAACAATACACTCTTTACTCTTTTACTTGTTTCAGTCATTTGACTGTGGCCATGCTGGAGCACCGCCTTTATAGTCGAGCAAATGGACCCCAGAGCTTATTCATTCTTTGTATGCCTAGTACTTATTCTATCAGTCTCTTTTGCCGAACTGCAAAATTACAGGGACGTAGACACACCAGCATCGGTTGTCAAGCGATGCTGGGAAGGGGGGCGACAAACAGTCACACATATATATATGACAGGCTTCTTCCAGTTTCCGCCTACCAAATCCACTCAAAAGGCTTTGGTTGGCCTGAGGCTATACTAGAAGACAAAAGGCGGTGAGCTGGCAGACACGTTAACACGCCGGGTGAAATGCTTAGCGGTATATCATCTGTCATTACGTTCTGAGTTCAAATTCCGCACCTGTGGTAGATACCATGAGAAAAACTTCTCATATTGGCTTTTGGTGCAAAATGCACTCACGTTTACTGCAGAATAGTTTGTTCTAACAGAACATCCGTATCAAAGGGGAGATAAATATTACCTCTTGGTATTAATATTCCTTCTACTGCTAATACAAACTTATTCTTATATAATTGATATACAATAGAATATTTCACATACCACTATCAGCTTACAGAGCTTGCAAAATAGTAATATAACACAAACTACACAGCAGTACATTCTCTACACAACAAAGAAACAAACAACAACACTAAAACAGTACCAAAACAAAAAAAAAGACAGGGAATAAATTTCAAAACAAAGCGAAACAAGGTGTAGTATAACAGACAATTCTGCTGTCCCAAAATCAATATCACAGAAACCCAATAGCTTTGTTTATCCGTGTAATGAAACTATTCTCCCAAACAAGTATCATTTTATTTTCACTTTGACTTACCATACGCATTTTCGAAAAGTTCACAAGCTTTTCATCTGTGAAATTTGGTGTACCTTCTTCAATAAAAGATAAATCAGTCAAATACATGCCTAGATATGGAATGCAGGGTGGATCACATCTGAAAGATAAAGTAACAAGAAAACATTAGAGATGGGAGTAGGATACGTATAAAATGAAATAGAATCACTGCATTATTTAACAAACTATTTAGGTTGGTCTGTGTGAATAGAATATATTGTGCAAGACAAATACATCCCTAATCGACTGAATAAAATATGTATGTATGCATGCACATCATCTTCGCTGTATATACAACTACACATCATCATCATCATTTAACGTCCGCTTTCCAAGCTAGCGTGGGTTGGATGGTTCAACTGGGGTCTGGGGAGCCCGAAGGCTGCACCAGGCCAGTCAGATCTGGCAGTGTTTCTACAGCTGGATGCCCTTCCTAACGCCAACCACTCCGAGAGTATTTTTAAACATATAGTCACAGGAGTGGTTGTGTGGTAAGTAGCTTGCTTACCAACCACATGGTTCCGGGTTCAGTCCCACTGCGTGGCATCTTGGGCAAGTGTCTTCTGCTAGAGCCCCAGGCCGACCAATGCCTTGTGAGTGGATTTGGTAGACGGAAACTGAAGGAAGCCCATCGTGTATATATATATGTGTGTGTGTGTGTGTGTGTGCGTGTGTGTATATGTTTGTGTGTCTGTGTTTGTCCCCCCAACATCACTTGTCAACCGATGGCGGTGTTTTTATGTCCACATAACCTAGCAGTTCGGCAAAAGAGACCGAAAGAATAAGTACTAGGCTTACAAAGAATAAGTCCTGGGGTCGATTTGCTCAACTAAAGGCAGTGCTCCAGCATGGCCGCAGTCAAATGACTGAAACGAGTAAAAGAGTATCCAAGGGAAATAACCCATTCGCTCCTGAAAGTGATCCTTATATATAACCAATGGAAATAACCCATTCATGTTCGGAAATTTTTTCGTATAAATCAAATTCAGTATGCTTATTTCTTAGTATTTGAACTATTCGTGTTATTTTTGCAATTTATCCAGTACAACAATACATAAACAAGTAAATAGTATTTTCATAAACAATAGACCCACTTCTTTTGGTTAGTGACTTATTCACGAATATACCAACACTAGCGCCGCTGTGGGTAATATTCTCTGTGAATGCACAAAAGCTTTTTTCTGAGTTATTTACTTTGAGTTGTTTTCTCAAATCTGATTAGCCTGTTATTACGTAACATGCTTCCCGATTTTAGTATACATGCCTTATTAGTATTTCCTCCTAAGTTCTATACACTTTAGGAACACATTAAAGCCCTTTTTGGGGCTACTTTATTTGAATTCTTACTATCGGGTAATTAATTTCATGTTATTACATAACTGACTTCACAATTTGGGTATTCATAACTTATTGGGAATTCCTAAAAACAAGATCCTTTATATGACAGTTCGGTATTCTCAATAAATGCACAAAAACCATTTTAAGGCCTACATACTTTGTATTGTTGTTACTGGATTAGTGAAACAATTATGAGAATGGAACCAAGGGATAAGCCCTGCTTTCCTGGGAATTACCAGGTACCTCAGCATATGTGTGTGCGTGTATGTATGCATATATATATATATATATTTTAAATTAGAGATAAAACTACTATTAGGCAAATCAAACAATGAAAAACATAAACCAAAACATAGAAATAAAATTAATTAATATAATATACAAAATATATAAAATATAAAAATTCAAAATTTAAATTATTTAAATTTAAAGTTAAAATTTTTTTTTTAATTATTAATTTATACTTATAAATTTATATATATATATCATCATCATCATCATATATATATATATCATTTTAATTTTTTAAATTACATATTTATATAATTTTTTTATTTATTTATTTATTTTTTTAATTTAATTTAATTTTTTATTTTTTAAATATATATAACTATCAAAAAGTATTAAAAAGTTTAATATAAGATAATAAGTGAATATATATATATATATATGTATGTGTGTGTGTGTGTGTGTGTGTGTGTGTGTGTGTGTGTACAGTATTATATATCCCTTATGGCTGATTTTACCAATTGGTTTTACATTGGTAATTAAACTGGATAATAGATTACAGCATAATTAACTAGTATTACATGCATGTTGAAGCTGGCATATATGGAAAAAGATATAGCAACTGCTCTCCAATAATGGAGAGCAAATGCCATAATACCCAATGTGAAACTGACTGGTAAGATTAACCATAATAGATATATAAAACTGTACATTTCAGTGCCGGTGGCATGTAAAAAGCACCCACTACACTCTCAGAGTGGTTGATGTTAGAAAGGGTATCCAGCCCTCAGTCAAACTGTCCAACCCATGCCAGCATGGAAAGCGGACGTTAAACGATGATGATGATGCATATCCTATCAGGTGGTGCTAGATAATCCTATCAGGTGGTGCTACAGGATTTAGATAATCCTATCAGGTGGTGCTATTAAGTTAGACATGGCCTGGACCAATCTGTGGTCGAAACATATCTAAGTTTTATATATATATATATATATATATATATATAAAATTTCATTATCATCATGTTTGTTTTTTCCTATTTTCAGACTGCCAGTTTTAAATCCCATTTGGGTAAACAAACCACGTTGGAAATTTGTAATTAACAGGAGACTGAAAATCAAGTCATGATGGACACCATTCTGCACATAAGATTCTGATCTAGGTTGGTTCTCACAGTGTTTTACCATTATTCACAGCTTTTCATCATCTGGTCCATTTTGTTTGGACTAGATGCCTCCCCTATCATTAAATGCATTACAGCATGGAATGGATGCATTTTATTGTGGCTACTGACACATGAGAAGCTGCTTATAGAAGGGTTAAAGGGTTCCCTCCATCTTGTCAATGTTTTAATTCAGTTGCTGGTTTTCAAAATGTGTTGTTGGTTACTGCTGGTGATATTCAAATCACAGTTTGTTTACTAGTGAAGGACAGTAATAATTGGGGTGACACTGTATCATCATCATCATCATCATCATTTAACGTCCGTTTTCCGTGCTAGCATAGGTTGGACAGTTCGACCGGAGTCTGGGAAGCCAGGAGGCTGCACCAGGCTCCAGTCTTATCTGGCAGTGTTTCTACAGCTGGATGTCCTTCCTAATGCCAACCACTCCATGAGTGTAGTGAGTGCTTTTTACCTGCCACCGGCACAGGTGCCAGACGAGGCTGGCAGCGGTCATGGTCGGTTGGTGCTTTTTAATGTGCCAGCAGTACAGAAGCCAGTCAAGGCGGTGCTGGCATTGGCCTTGTTTGGATGGTGCTTTTTCTATCCAGTAAAATATTTCTTAGGCAAGTTCATCAATGTTGAAATAAGAATGAGAGGTTATGAATAAAAACCAATTGTATATTTGGCAAGAGAATTTTATTCTATGATAGATAAGAATTTGTATTGTAAAATCTAAGATCATGCAACTGTAATGTGAAGGAAAAGGATACAATCTATATAAGAAAGTAAGCTATAAAGAAATCTGATTCAGCATAGACATGACATTAAAAAAAAAATGTAATTATAATTGCATAAAAAGCCATTATATTGATCGATGCGAATAATGTTAAGCATTATAGACTTCAACATGAACTTACCTATGAAGTGCGTCTCTCATGTTCTTGAACCTTCCTTCAGAGGAAACTAATGTTTGGAGCTTATCAATCATTTGTCGTGTCTAAACACAAAAAGAAAGACAAATTTAAAAGATTAACAATGAATCATAAAAAAAGCATTTACATAGTTATTAAATTTTACAAGACTAAAAACGTTTTCTTTGATTTTAGTAATAAAGTAAGTACTGTAGGCAAATACGGTGGTTTACAGTGACTCCAATACTTTATTTGTATTTGATTTTGTATTTCCTCCTATTCATCATCATCATCATCATCATCATCATCATCGTTTAGCATCCGCTTTCCATGCTATAGCATGGGTTGGACGATTTGACTGAGGTCTGGCGAACCAGATGGCGGCACCAGACTCCAATCTGATCTTGCAGAGTTTCTACAGCTGGATGCCCTTCCTAACGCCAACCACTTCGAGAGTGTAGTGGGTGCCAGTCAGGCGGTACAGGCAACGGCCACCCCCACTATAGACTTGGTCACCTAGGTAGCAGAAGCTATCAACAACTTCTAGTTTCTCCCCCTGGCATGTGATGGAATCAGTTTTCTGAGCATCTGCAGTGTTTATTGCCCCTGTGCATCTGCTACCCACAAATGCTATCTTCCTGGTTAACCTTCCTTTGATGTTGCTGCACCTCTTATGCATCCATAGCTTACACTGGGTACATCTTATAGTGTTTCTACTTGCACCTTTTCTACAGATCGAGCAGGGCCATCTACCTGAAGGGGTTTATTTGCAATAAATTGCTGATACTTTTGCAATACACAAAATACTTTAATGATATTTTAAAAATACAATTCCTAATAATATTTATCACAAGATTTTTAAAACTTTGAATGGGTATAAGGGCCCAGGAGAATAAAATAAGAATCACAGGGGTCCAAAGGCAAAAATGGTTGGGAACCACTGATATAGAAGACACCCATGGGAAATTTTCTAATATTTAAAATTATTAACCAATGAATAATTTTCACAAAAGGTCTAATGTCTGGTAATTATGTGTTAGAGGATACTTTGCTGAGGAGGACTAATAAAACTGAAACATACTCATAGTTGTCATTGTAATTACTAAAAATCAGATTCATCTTTCATTGCATACATCTTCATTTAATTTTTTAATCAGTCTAGATTTCAAAATTCCCTTTTTCTTGCTGCCCTTGGTAAAAACTCTCATTAACTTCAATTTTTTTCCTTCTCGCTTGCTTTGAACACACAACATTTAGTATGTTAGCCTGCAGTTAAACTATGTATGTCACCCTTGGTAAGTATGTTAATGTCACTGAATATGGTACTTGCTGTTATAACCTTACAATTTAAAATCCATACCTAACTTCTCTTTCAACAACTCATTAAAATAATTTTATCACATACAAGTTTATAATAGACAATTGCAGCGTGGAAGGTGTTTATAAGCCATTTAAGAAACACACAAAAACCGTTAGATTCACTGCAGCATTTAAATTTAATTTGCCAAAATATTTTCGCCACTTTGAGACCGCGACCTGTTCACTGACATGCAGTGAATCTAATGGTTTTTGAGTGTTTCTTAAATGGCTTATAAACACCTTCTATGCTGCAAAAGTTCAATTAGATATCATGAATCATGTTAATGCAACCCCTTGCAAAAAGTCAATTCTATAAATGTTTTCTCGGTACTGCATAAAATGCAAGCCTGCCAGTGGCATGTAAAAAGCACCCACTATACTCATGGAGTGGTTGGCTTTAGGAAGGGCATCCAGCTGTAGAAACACTGCCAGATCAGACTGGAGCCTGGTACAGCCTCCTGGATTCCCAGACCCCGGTCGAACTGTCCAACCCATGCTAGCATGGAAAAGGAACATTAAACGATGATAATGATAGTGTCAAAAAGTTTCATTTAGGGGTCCAGCTTTAAAGTTAAAGAAGAGATTTAATGTTTAGTAATGCTTGGATAAGTGAAATAACCATTTCTTACCTGCTTTGATATTCTTTCCCACATTTTCTTCATTCTAAAAACTGAACTGTTCACAAATGCAGCACATATCTGTAAGACACCATTATAATTGTGCATGCAGCGACAAATATCTGCGATTGCAGCCCACTTTTCAAGACATGCTACTCTGTCTTGTATATTGGTACGTCCGACTATTTCCGACACTACCAAACGACTCACCTGAAAAATTTGAAGCAAAATTTTAATAATATAAGGAGAGAAGATAAAATTATAATAGGTAACACATATTTACATCAACCCCTCAAAAATATTTTTCCTTTTCAAAATCTTAGCAGTATTCCATGTTTAACAAGCAAATTTCATAGTATTATTATAATTATTTTTCCTTCTAGTTGAATACAGTCTCTAATTATCAACACATTACCTTTTACAGTCCTACTGTGTGGAACTGTCAGCAAGTGTCCTCCACTATAGCCTTGGGCTAACCAAAGACTTATGACTGGATTTAATAAACAGAAACTGAAAGAAGCCAGCTATGTGTGTGTATGTATGTACGTATATATATATAGGCTTCTATGCCTTAACTGGCTTCTGTACCGGTGGCACATAAAAAGCACCAACCAATTGTGGCTGCTGCCAGCCTCCCCTGGCACCTGTGCTGGTGGCACATAAAAAGTACCCACTACGCTCATAGGGTGGTTGGCATTAGGAAGGGCATCCAGCTGTGGAAACACTGCCAGATCAGACTGGAGCCTGGTGCAGCCTCCTGGCTTCCCAGACTCCGGTCGAACCTTCCAACCCATGCTTGCATGGAAAATGGACGTTGAACAATGATGATGATGATGAGATATATATATATATATATATATATATATATACACACACACACACACACACACACACGTTATCTTGCTTAGATATCACAAGATAATCATGAAGAAATGTTATCAACATTGAAGCAGTGTTCTTCATTTCTGATCTTCCAAAATCATGTTTGGTCAAAGAGAAATATTACCCTACTTGCAAACAGGAGATGGTTGGTGACAGGAAAAGTATCCAACCTTAGATATCTGTCTCAACAAATTACATCTAACTCATGCAAGTATGAGAAAGTGGAGGTTAAAACTATGATGATTATGGCTCTAATTACAATTAGCCTGCTTGCAAAGACCTGTTAAGGCAATCGAAATCAAATTCGATGACTGGCATCCGTGCTAGTGGAGCGCTAAGAGCACCATACGAGCATTATCATTGCCAGAGCAACAAGCTGGTCTCCGTGCTGGTGGCATGTAAAAAGCACCATTTGAGCACCCAGTATAAGACAATGAGTAATGTGGTTGCATTTTCTATCCCACACACTCTTACTGCAGTCTTTTATGTCTGGTCATAATGTTTCTGTGCATTAAATTCAAGAGTATGATACATGCTAGAATTATCTATTATTCCCAAGTGTTCAATCATTTCTTTCCATACATCTTTTTCAGCAAGTTGCAATTTGGGCTATTCTGTGACAGAATTCAGCAAATGTAAAATAAAATTCATACTTCCCATTTAAGAAAAAATCTCTCTCTCTCTCTCTCTCTCACACACACACACACACTATTTTTGTCAGTTTTTTAATGAAACTGAACCAATAAGTAAAATAGCTCTGTGCCATAAGAGTTTTGTATAAAACAATTGATCATTACGGAATATACAATATTACATGTTCCAGAATTACTTCACAAATTCTCCCATGGAACAGTAGAGAGTGTTAAAATATTGTAATGAAAAATAAAGGTTTTGAATTTAAATTCAGCACAGAGATGTGGGTTTACATAAATATTTTATTTATTTATGTGTCCTTTTCAAGCCTAGCCAGGCTCATGGGCCTGGTTTCCCGGTTTCTATGGCATGTGCTCCCTCCTGCTGGACGGAATGCCAGTCCATCACAGCGTTACTCAAGTAACAGGAAGAGAGAGTGAGAGAAAGTTGGGGCGAAAGAGTACAACAGGGGTCACCACCAGCCCCTGCCGGAGCCTCATGGTGCTTTAGGTGTTTTTGCTCAATAAAGACACACAACACCCGGTCTGTGAATCGAAACCGTGATCCTCCAACCACGAGTCCACTGCTCTAACCACTGGGCCATTGCACCTCCACGAATAAATGTGCCCTTTTTAAAGCCTAGCCAGGCTCATGTGCCTGGTTTCCCAGTTTCTATGGCGTATGTGTTCCCCAGCTGGATGGGGCACCAGTCCATCGCAGCATTACTCATTTTTTCCAGCTGAGTGGACTGGAGCAACGTGAAATGAAGTGTTTTGCTCAAGAACACAACACGTTGCCCAGTCCAGGCAATCTTACGATCATGATGCTGACACCCTAACCACTAAGCCACGTGCCTCCACTTACATAAATATAGGGTTCCCAAAAATGTTTAATGGTGGAATCAGCATGAAATATGAGAGACTAATGGCCAGAAAAAGGTAAGCTATTGCAGCATCACTTTTGCATTTCATCCTGTTTGGTAATCGTGGCTATCAATAAGAATATTCAGAATGAAAAGTAAACAGCAAAAATATTTCAATATCTTTTTTGCTATTGGGATTAATGTATCTTCACATTGATGTGATCCATGGCATAGCATTCCCTGAGCTAGCAGAATCGTTAGCATGCCGGGCGAAATGCTTAGCGGTATTTTGTCTGCCGCTACGTTCTGGGCTCAAATTCCGCCGAGGTCGACTTTGCCTTTCAACCTTTCGGGGTCGATAAATTAAGTACCAGTTATGCACTGGGATCGATGTAATCGACTTAATCCATTTGTCTGTCCTTGTTTGTCCTCTCTGTGTTTAGCCCTTGTGGGTAGTAAAGAAATAAGTATTCTTTAGTATCAGGAATGAGCACTCCATTATAACTTGTGGTTACAATTGGAGCATATAATGAACTTACTGTATACAGTGCTCAGATGCACTACAACTCATCAGAAAAAGTAGCCAAAACTGTACAAACAGTACATAGAATATATGCACAGGAAGTGAATAGGCACAGGTGTGGCTGTGTGGTAAGTAGCTTGCTTACCAACCACATGGTTCTGAGTTCAGTCCCACTGTGTGGCACCTTGGGCAAGTGTCTTCTACTATAGCCTCGGGCCGACCAAAGCCTTGTGAGTGGATTTGGTAGACGGAAACTGAAAGAAGCCCGTCCTATATATGTATGTGTGTATCTTTGTGTGTCTGTGTTTGTCCCGCCAACATCGCTTGACAACCGATGCTGGTGTGTTTACATCCCTGTAACTTAGCGGTTCGGCAAAAGAGTCTGATAGAATAAGTACTAGGCTTCCAAAGAATAAGTCCTGCGGTTGATTTGGCCGCAGTCAAATGACTGAAACAAGTAAAAGAGTAAAGAGTGAATAAGTTGTTAAAAAAAGAGAAATGGAGGAAGGGGAACATCAAGTGTCCTGTTGGCAAATTTCAGGAAGCATGAAAGTTTTGAAGGATGCAGTGTCCTGACAGTTAACAACCGATGCATGTAGTTTATTCCATGCTTCAGCAGTTCTGAGTGTGGAAAAAAATTGTTTCCAAAAGTCATGGTTGCTGTCTTGTTTTTTAAGTTTGTAAGCATGTCCATGAGTGTTAGACATACAGAATTCAAAAAAGTGTGGATAATCTTGTGGGTGTCTACCAAGTGAGTTGCCAGACGCTGGAGTTTTAATGTGACCATACCCAGGGAAGTAAGATGTTCAGAGTATGGTAACTGACAGTGGGTAGTCATCTGGTTGCATGCCTCTCGCTGAGCAAGACAGGGGTTCCAGACTGCTGCATGAAAACAACATACGAATATTCAAATACAAATGACTTTGTGTTGTGTGTCCAAGAAGTCTGTTTGGGATTTATATCAGCTTATCTCCTACAGCTGGTGCATAGGCATATGTTCTCACAAAATGAGAATAGCATGTGGTTAAAAATAATCCCTATTAGGGTCTGCCTAGGCTTTCATTCATATGATGATAGGTACCAAGCATATACTGGAATCAGTTCAATTTATTCATATTGCACCAAAACAAATTTGTGGCACTCTGTTCATGGTAATAAATAATAATAATAATAATAAAAACATTGTGTACAGTGCTCAGGTGCACTACAACTCATCTAAAGTGTATGTATAATCAGGTGTAGTTTCGGCGCATTTCGGAAAGCATGAAGGCCTTAAAGGATGCAGTGTCATGGCAGTCAACAACTGACGCAGGCAGTTTGTTCCATGCTTCAGCAACTCTGAGCGTGAAAAAATGTTTCCGAAAGTCATGGGAGCTGTGTTGTTTTCTGACTTTGTAGGCATGTCCACGTGGGTTGGACACATGGAGATCAAAAAGGTGTTCAATGTTGTTGTTGGTGAGGTGGTTGATAACCTTGAGGGTGTTTACCAAGTCCATCGCCAGACGCCGGAGCTTCAGTGAATCCAATCAGAAATCAATTCATGTAATAAACATCCGATCATCTCCAGATAAATTATAAAATGTGTGTATATGTGTGTGTGTGCATCAGGTAAAGTGCATAGTTTTAAAACTTAAAACTCACCTCATTGAATCTTTTTGTGACTAAATGCACATGTGGTGCCCTGACTTCCTTATCTGGTTTCATCCACGTCTGAGATAACAGTTCACTAAGATATAAAGGATATAACAGGTAAGTCGTGATATTCAATAAGACAAAATGGTCCAGATAACGAGTAAAATACTTAGTCATGCTAAAAGGATTTTTCATCTAATGGACTGAGTATTCACATTACAAATACCTAAGCACACATTTTGACTCTGTTTATATTTTACATTAATAATTTTCATGTTGTAACAAATTATTAAAATTTGAATGATGAGATCATAAAAGTTTTATGCAAAAGCTAAAGATTTGAAGCTATCAGTTAATATACAGCTTGTGTCATCTTTGTCATATTCTCTCTTATAAGTACTGGCTCAGATAATCTTCTTTAAGAAATGCATATTTTACCACAACAAAACTCATTACAGAATTACATAAGTGAAAGTATATTTAAGTAGAACATTAAACAATTGATATCTGGTAAAAGTAAAATGATAATTGTTGATGACTAACATTTTCTCCATGACACATTTAGGCTGCTAGTATCATTCTTGCTATAAGTGAAAAGTGCATTGGGCTCAGTTCCTTAGTTATGTAACCTACTCTAACACTTTATCGTTGAAATGCTGTAAATTTGTTTAATCTCTGCATTCTCAGTTCCAGCCAGTTATACATATACATACTGTCATAAACTTTCTTATTAGTTCCATACAGAAAACTACTTTTATTTTTTAAAGTTCAAATAAATTATTGGTGACATTTCAAATTGTTGTTCAGTTTTCTATAGGTTTCAGAAAACAGCTAAAAATACTAGGTATAGTCAATGAGTTGGAATTTCAATGCAAAGAATAGATGTTTCTTTGCTGCAAAGCACATTATTTTGTTTGCTTTGTTTCACAAAGGGGACATACTTTCTGATCTGAATATATACGAGGTAACTTGTTCCTTCAAAGAACTATTCACACAAAGAATGCATGCAAGTAACTAAATTTTAAAAAACTAGTCTAGGTTATACTAACCTAGAAGAATATATATAAGTGGTTAAAATCATGGTCTATTCATTGTAATAAAGCAGTATCTCAGACTTCTTCCAGTAAGAGACTACTACTTACACTTTAAAAGTAAATGAGGGCATAAAATCCTACAAGCCACAGTATTCCTGTAAGGTGCAATAACTCTAGGTATTGTTAGCATTGGAAGACATTGTGTCTAATACATATCAACAGAAGAACATCTCATAACAACTCCACCTAAATTTCTGATTAAATGCTGCAAGAGAAGCAGCTGAGAACTAAGACCTATGAACTTGTACACTAAACTATTTTCCAAATTTACAAGAAATCCTGAACTTTCTTACACATACTTTTCCTTTTCTAAGTTTTCTTTTTCATTTTGGGGAAATTTGTCAAAGAGTGAAGTTAATCTAAAATAAATGGTTACATACAAAAATCCCAGCCTAATTATTTCTAGTCTGTTACTTAATTTTTGGACTTCATCATTGTCAGTTAGCATAAGCAAGCATTTTTCCCAATGATGTTAATTTCTACTACTAGAATGTCGAGATGTTACTGGGTCATGCACTGCATTATAGAGTTGGTTCATTAGGTTTTTAAATTTAAACCTGCATATTAATTACTTTGTAAACATTATTCATTAACAAAATAAAAACAAGGTAAAAATAAGGTTCAAAATTACAAGGAGAAATAGCATGAGGCTGAAAGTGAAGAAGTATATTTGTATTATTGAGTTTGCAATGTTTGATAGAATACTTACTCACTGCGAATTGCAATAAAAATTTTATGGTCTAAATAAGTGAGTTGTTCTGCAATATCCAATGCTGATAATGAATCTGACGTGTCTGTTGAAGATGTCTGGAAAACAGATGAAAATATATATATTTTTTTTTTACAGTTTACAAATTCAAACTATTCTTCATCATCATCATTTAACGTCCGTTTTCCATGTTAGCATGGGTTGGACAGTTCGACCAGGGTCTGGGAAGCCAGAAGGCTGCACTAGGCTCCAGTCTGATCTGGCAGTGTTTCTGCAGCTGGATGCCCTTCCTAATGCCAACCACTCTGTGAGTGTAGTGGGTGTTTTTTATGTACCACCGGCACAGGGGCCAGAGGAGGCTGGCAAACGGCCATGATCAGTTGGTGTTTTTAGATGTCACCGACATGGATGCCAGTC
The DNA here is from genome assembly GCF_006345805.1 of Octopus sinensis. Taxonomy (NCBI): domain Eukaryota; kingdom Metazoa; phylum Mollusca; class Cephalopoda; order Octopoda; family Octopodidae; genus Octopus; species Octopus sinensis. The sequence goes on along the minus strand of NC_042998.1, from coordinate 7,425,604 downwards.
AGGTGGCGCTGGCATCTGACCAAAACTTTTTCTCAAAGGAAAATTTTCTTTTCTTTTCTTTTATTTTCAGAAACAGGAAGAATGGATTCATGATAAATAAAATGAAGAATGAAAAAAGGAAAAATGATAGGGAGCTGTGTATATGGAAGTGCAAATTTTAGGTTTAGCATATTAGGCATGGCTTGTAAATAATAGAAAATTTTAGAAGAGAATATAATGTCTACAGTGGAATTCATTAAATATTTCCAAACAAAAACCAGTGTATCTTTTGATGATTATGTAATCAAGACACCAACTGATCCCTTAACATCAAATGGTCTGGAAAACTGTACCCACCCTATCTTGAAATAACCTGGAACTGCATTCTCTCCATTACCAATACAAACAACCTGCAGCTCCCCATTAACATGACCCCTGCTGATATGAAATGAGAAATTATCAGTTGAGATGGCAAGGGCTTCTGATAATGAATGCCACCTCTTCCATGTATGTCAATGCCAGGTTCAACAACTGAAGTAGGCGCAGGAATGGCAGTGTGGTAAGTAGCTTGCTTACCAACCACATGGTTCCGGGTTCAGTCCCACTGCGTGGCACCTCGGGCAAGTGTCCTCTACTATAGCCTCGGGCCGACCAAAGCCTTGTGAATGGATTAGGTAGATGGAAACTGAAAGAAGCCTGTCGTATATATGTATATATATATATATGTATGTGTGTGTGTGTTTGTCCCCCTAGCATTGCTTGACAACCGATGCTGGTGTATTTATGTCCCCGTCACTTAGCGGTTCGGCAAAAGAGACCAATAGAATAAGTACTGAGCTTACAAAAGAATAAGTCCCGGGGTCGAGTTGCTCGACTAAAGGCGGTGCTCCAGCATGGCCGCAGTCAAATGACTGAAACAAGTAAAAGAGTAAGCTTCCTCAGTTGTGTCTGGCCTCTAACAACATCTCAGAAGAAACTAGACTCCAGACCAGGGCGAGCCAACCTGAGGCCTGTGGGCTGCATGCCACCCATAGACTTCTATCTCACAATCCTCTTGATACTTTCTTGAAATGGGTTTATTTAAATGCGAATTTCTAAAATTTTATCAAAAATTAAAGACTGTAAAGAAAAGTTAAAAAGAAAGAAAGATACTGCTTTTGCAACAATAATATTTCCTGTTGAATCAACGATCATTCATTCATTATTGTAATAATAGCATGAGAAAGCAAAATGTTTTCAATTCTGCCAGTACCATGTGTAGGAGTGGCTGTGTGGTAAGTAGCTTGCTTACTAGCCACATGGTTCCGAGTTTAGTCCCACTACTTGGCACCTTGGGCAAGTGTCTTCTACTATAGTCTCGAGTCAACCAAATCCTTGTGAGTGGATTTGGTAGACGGAAACTGAAAGCAGCCCGTCGTATATATGTATGTATGTGTGTATATGTTTGTGTGTCTGTGTTTGTCCCTCTAATATCGCTTAACAATGCTAGTGTGTTTACGTCCCCAGTAACTCCTTAACTTAGTAGATCGGCAAAAGACACTGATAGAATAAGTACTAGGCTTACAAAGAATAAGTCCTGGGGTCAATTTGCTAAGAAGCAGACAAGTAATGACAGGTTGAGAGAGATAACTGAAAACCTGATATTTCCCACTGACAAAACTTAATAAGTACACAACACATTCCTTGGATAATGGAACAGTACCTTTAATGATTCTACAAAAAGAAAATAATTGTGTGTCTCCTTGTCGTAAATCTTTGTGTTAGCAACCACGATTGAAAACACGCCACTCTATTTCGTAAGGATAATTGTAAATACATCTCGAATTCTAGAAAACCCATACACACAGTTTTATATATCAGCACGCACCACACATGAATATATACACAAAGCGAATTTAAATCATATTGGTTATTGTAATATAGACATCATCCTATCTAACCTTTTATGTTATCAAAGAAAAATATAACAACGATATATATATATATATATATATACATATATATATATATATATATATATATATATATATATGATATTTACCATATGAACTACGATGAAAAAAAATGTGAAAGATATAGTAAATAATTATTTTTATGCAGAGTTTCCTTGAGACATAATTTATTTTAAGGGTTACGGAAGGGTAAAAAGGTTGAGAAACACTGGACTAGACCCTTTGGACTGGTACCGCAGCATGGTTGCAGTCCAATGACTGAAAGAAGTAAAATATAACAGATAGATACTTATGTATTATAAAATAAAATGAAAAAAAAAAACAAGAGTACTGAGAGAGTGCAAACCTCCACCAAGGCAATGCTAATGCCCTCTCAAAGATTAGCCGGAGACGATTTTTAAAATGAGAATATCTGAAATAAACTCGACTGCTCTCACAAGCGAGAATACTAAAAATGAACCCGACCGCTCTCAAAAATTAAGTAAAGAAACAGGAAAAATAATGCAGAATCCTTGTCCAGTACCGGATCAATGCCAAAATCTAATCAGTTTGTACCAGTCATGAGGCCAAACATCCCTGAAAGTTTCATCCAAATCCATCCAGCAGTTCTTGAGATAACAAACAAACAAACACAACTGAAAACAATACCTCTGCCTTTGCTAAGGTGGAGGTAACAAGAGAGGAAAAGACTGTTAACTCTACTTACTGCAGGTGGGGCTAATAATATATCTAAATCAACTTTATTGCTATCTTGGCTCTCCTGGTTGATTATGCGTAATATGCCTGCAGCTGCTTTATGCTCAGCTGGTAGTAAAGAGGTGTTGCACACCATTTCTTCAAGTAAATCAATCAAAAAAGCTTTCAATTGTGCATCAGTGTCGAAATCCTAGGAAAAGATAGAAAGAAAAAATGTTATAACGATGTTATAATTATTATACCTCATTTACAATTATTATTATTCTCATTTCAGTATTATCAACCCTTTAGCATTCAGATTATTTTGTCAAATGTAATGTTTTCTCATTCACATTGTTTTTAATTATTTTGTAACTATGAAATTTTGATAATGCGGTGGCTGTGTGGTAAGTAGCTTGCTTACGAACCACATGGTTCCGGATTCAGTCCCACTGTGTGGCACCTTGGGCAAGTGTCTTCTACTATAGCCTCGAGCCAACCAAAGCCTTGTGAGTGGATTTGGTAGACGGAAACTGAAAGAAGCCTGTCGTGTATATGCATATATATGTTTGTGTGTCTGTGTTTGTCCCCGCCAACATTGATTGACAACCGATGCTGGTGTTTTTACACCCTGTAACTTAGCGGTTCGGTCAAAGAGACTGATAGAATAAGTACTAGGCTTACAAAGAATAAGGCCTGGGATCAATTTGCTTGACTAAAGGTGGTGCTCCAGCATGGCCACAGTCAAATGACTGAGACAAGTAAAGAGAGTAAAGAGTATATTTTTAGAAAGCGCATGGCTCAGTGGTTAGAGTGTCAGGCTCACAATCATGAGGTAGTGAGTTCAATTCTCAAACTTGGCTGTGTGTGCCACATTCTTGAGCAATCATTTCATTCCATGTTGTTCCAGTTACCTCAGCTGTAGAAATGAATTGTGACATCACTGGTGCCAAGCTGTATCCCTTGGATAACATTGGTGGGTGGCATGGAGAGGCAAGGCTGGTATGCATGGGCGACTGCTGGTCTTCCATAAACAACCTTGCCTAGACTCATGCCTTGGAGGGGAACTTTCTAGGTGCAATCCCATGGTTATTCATGACCAAAGGGGGTCTTTACACTATATTTTTAGAATGGTAGGCGGAAAGCTGGCAGAAACGTTAGTGCGCCGGGCGAAATTCGTAGCCGTATTTCGTCTGTCGTTGCGTTCCGAGTTCAAATTCCACTGAGGTCGACTTTGCCTTTCATCCTTTCGGGGTTGATAAATTGAGTACCAGTTACGCACTGGGGTCGATGTAATCGACTTAACCCATTTGTCTGTCCTCTCTGTGTTTAGCCTCTTGTGGGTAGTAAAGAAATATATATTTTTAGAATGGTTTTGAAGGATGGGTGTAATAGGCTGGGTGTAATAGGCTGGATCAGGCTGGTTAGAACATAAAAAAAGATAGCATATTTGGACTGGAACTGGCCAATTTAAATGTTAAAGGGTTAATCAATAAATTAATGATTACTCAATAGTGATCACTGATTGGTTTCATGTATGAAGATTCATAAAGAGAGCTGTCCTGCAGAAGCATGCTGGTGCTAGACTAGGCCTATATGAGACAGACAGACAGACCCAGCCACAGTGGTTGTAAGGGAAATTCTGTTCTGTATTCGGTGGTGCCATGTTACAGGGTTTCCTCCTACTCTTCTTGTCTTAAGGCTCAGCTCTGCACATATTCACATCAGAGGAAATAGGCTGGTGAACTTCCATTCATTCATTAAGATCTTATTGTGAGGAGTGACAACAAAGCACTGGACTACATTCATTGAAATACTTTCATCCTTATTGGACAGAAGTTCAAATTCTATTCATGTCCAACAAACTGCCATTAATCACTCTGGGACTGAACAGATAAAATAAGCTGGAGTCAGTTCAATCGATATAGTAATTATCAGTCAATCATCATCATCATCATCGTTTAACGTCCGCTTTCCATGCTAGCATGGGTTGGACGGTTCAACTGGGGTCTGGGAAGCCAGAAGGCTGCACCAGGCTCCAGTCTGATCTGGCAGTGTTTCTACAGCTGGGTGCTCAAATAATAGTACCAATAATACATAGCTTAATCAATTTTCACCCTATTTCTATACAAAAGCACCTTGTACCAACTCAAAAGAAAATACATCAAGTCAATGAACTGAAACAAAAGATATATCAAACTAACTTTAATATATTTGAAGGAACTGTGAGTGTGTGTGTGTGTGTGTGAATATTTATATGATTTGTTGATGGCATCCTTTTTGTCTTGGGAGACAATGGAGTTGCACATAAAATAATCTAGTCCGGCTTTTACATTTCATGTCCTAATACATCTCCTGCTGTGGCTGTGTAGTCCTATCCTGGACAAACACTCTCTCTGGCAGGTACCGCAAATGTAGCAAAGACTTTGCCTGGCTGGTTGTAATGCCATACTTTCTTGTTGACGTCTTTTCTTGTCTTTCCATTTCTCCTCTCTCCCTCTGTCACTCCTTTGTGTCCCCTCTTTTATGGTCCGTCGCCAATCTCCACGGTTGCCAGCAACCGCTTCCCAGTTGCTAATATTGATGTCGCAGGCCTTCATGTCCCTTTTGCAAACATCCTTGTAACGTAAGAATGGTCTTCCCACAGACCTAGTGCCCATAGCAAGCTCTCCGTAGAGTATATCCTTGGGGATTCTGCCATCTTCCATACGACTAAAATGCCCAAGCCATCTCATACGTCTTTGTGTGAGGAGTGCAAACATGCTTGGTATTCCTGCTTGCTTGAGGACATCTTTGTTGGGGACATGATTCTGCCATTTGATGACAAGGATTTATATTTATATGATTATCTTACAAATATACAATAAATTGTATTCAACTGATATATTTAGTTATTTTTTTCTTAATTTTAATATATTGATATTTTTCTGTAGATAGAGTAAAGTTTTGATTTTTTTATTTGCAAATTTGAACATATTCGTATTGTTAAAACAATTATTTTTGCGGTTTGTTGTTCACTCATTATTCAGTGGTAATAATGTAGAACTAGTCTTTGCCACTAGGTAAACCGTGACAAGCAGAGTTATGTTCCTTGACTTGAACCGCTGGTGGGAATGGTGGTAGAATCATAGCTATGATTATGGCTCAATATTTCAGCTATGAGTATGGCTCAATATTTATTTAATTTTGTAAGGGTGGTGAGTTGGGAGAATTGTTAGCATACTGGACAAAATACCTAGAGGCATTTCATCCATCTTTACATTCTGAGTTCAAATTCTGTCGAGGTTGACTTTGGATTCCATCCTTTCAGGGTCGATGAAATAAGTACCAGTTGAACACTGAGGTTGATGTAATCGACTTCACCCCTTTAACGACATTGCTGGCCTTGTGCCAAAATTTGAAACCGATATTTCTTTAATTTTGTAAAACACTTAATACAACACTCTATATGCAGGAAGATTATCAGAATTGGTAGAGCAGCAGAGAAAATGCCATGTGATATTTAGGTATGTTAATTTAGATTCCATTTTCAAATCCAGCTAAGGCCATTTTCAAATCCAGCTAAGGCTTTCATCATTTCATGGAAACAAGTAGCAGTGAAATAGTGGAACAAATATAATTAACTACAGCTCTTTCTCTTTTAATATGAGGTACTGTACTTATGGAAGGAATTATAACCGTGTTTCGTGGTCTGCTACCACAACAGCTCCTTTATAGGATCCAGTTAGCTAAAGACATCATCAGGAGGAACCAGGTCTGGTTTTGGCCCCTACTCCTCTACCGTTTTGACGTGGCGGGGCTCCCCCCTTTCGGAGGTGTCTTTAGCTCTGGTGTTGGGTGCATGTCTTCTTTCTTCTGTTCCCTGGCCTCTTTGATGTATCGTCAGCGAGTGTCAGCAGGCAACTGACTGTCTTCTCAAATTTTTCCCTTTAAATACCTGCCGCTAGGCTCCAGCAGGCAGCCCCAGCAAGTTGTCACGTGACACTGTCTCACCTTAACTGACTAGTGAAGGCGCGTAGTTTTAGCCCGTGCTTTTTCTAAACGACCATCACCTGTCAGTCAGCTTGTCTCACCTAATGATGTTATTTCCCGTCGGCGTTAAAAGAAACCAATAATTCTCACATTACAAACAGTCCAAATATCCAATGCACAAAATAATGTTTCTTTTCTTTACCTGATAGTGTTTTGAAACCCAATGTTTCATTACATTTAGAACCCTCATCGTAGCTGCTGCACTTAACACTGATTCTCGTTTCTTTGTTTTCGTATCCACTGTAAAAAAAGGGAAAAGGGAGAATATTTAAAATAATAATAATAATGAAATTATTGTATACAGTGCTCAGGTGCACCACAACTTGTCAAAAGTGCGTGTAAAGCATATGCAGTAATATACAAATGTCTGGAAGTGAACAGTGTATGAGTCAGATACATGCTTGCGTGTGTATGGAGGGGAGAAAATCAGGTGTAGTGTTGGTGAATCTCAGAAAGCATGGAAGTTTTGAAGGATGCAGTGCTCCGACAACTAACAACTGATGCCGGCAGTTTGTTCCAAACTTCAGCAACTCTTAGTGTGAAAAAATGTTTCCTAAAGTCATGGGAGCTGTGCTGTTTTCTTACTTTGTAAATATGTCCATGGGTGTTAGACAGGTGGAGTTTGAAAAGGTGCTCAGAGTTATTGTTAGTAAGATGGTTAATAATTTTATGGGTGTCTGCCAAGTCAGCTACCAGACATCGGAGTTTCAATGTATCCATGCCCAGGGAAGTAAGGCATTCAGAATATGGCAAATGCCTGATGGAGAGTATTCTCTTGGCTGCACGTCGCTGAACAGTTTCCAGACGATTGATATCCTTGGCAAGATAGGGGTTCCAGACCGGTGATGCAAATTCCAGGTGAGGTCGCACCATAGTTATATAAAGCCGCAGATAGATAGCTGGAGAGCGGTTCACAAAGGACTTGGTGAGTGATGCCAATACACCCTCAGCCTTCTTGACAATTTTAGCAATGCTAAAAGGGTTTATTTCATAAACCGTTTTAGTAAAAGTAAACATTACCAGACATAAGTCCATGCTTTGCATTTAGCAGTTTTGTAAACTTTTTCATCCTTGCTAACTATTTGATTCTCCAAAGTAAACAGGTGTGAAAACAAGGATATTCTAAGTAGGTAATAGATGGTATTGAGGTTAAAACAAAGTCAAAGAAAGCATAGAAGGAGTTAATTTGAACAGATATCAAAGCAAATAGTAATTGTATACGATATACTTGCTTTTCTTTACCTACGATAAAAGTCAAACTCTTGCATAATGATTGATTGAAAAACTCTTATATTCAACAAAAAGATAAGCATAAGTCCTTTGTAATCCCCAGTCCAAACATTTTGCATATTCAAAATTTTTTTAGATTTCTTCAGATTATTCCCACAGTAACTGACTAAATTGTTTTATTTTTTTCTTCCCATAGTGTTAAAAATTAGTTAAACGGTTGAATCCTAAGCTTTTTAGTTTTCTGTTGAGATAAATTTACAAAGGACTATATAAACTTTATTGAAAAGAACTTACTCGTGGAATACTTTTTACATAGTAAGTAAAGTAAAGACCCCCTTCGGTCATGAATGACCATGGGATTGCACCTAGAAAGTTACCCTCCTAGACACAAGTCCGGGCAAGGTTGTTTATGGAAGACCAGCAGTCGCCCATGCATACCGGCCTCCCCTCTCCACGCCACCAGTGTTATCCAAGGGAAAGACAAAGGCCGATACAGCTTGGCACCTGTGACGTCGCAACTCATTTCTACAGTTGAGTGAACTGGAGCAACGTGAAATAAAGTGCCTTGCTCAAGAACACAACACGCAGCCCGGTCCGGGATTCGAGCTCACAACCTCACGATTGTAAGCTCGACGCTCTAACCACTGAGCCATGCGCCTTACATAAAGAGAGCAACATTGGCATATTACTTTCAAGTAGTTTTATATCACTTTCTCTGTTCTATTCCAGCTGGAATGTGTTGTACATCTCAGTACATATGTAAAATTACTGAGTATTTGTTGTAACAGCTAGATGCTTTACCTACTGTTAACTACACAAAATGGAAATAACCAGCAAACTAAAACAAGGGTGACTTGACTTAATTAAGAACAAAATATTGTTATGAATTCAGATTTGGTTCAGTATGTTATTAAAATAGATTTAGTAATTGAGTTTTGTGATAAGCAGCTGTAGTGTGTTGAGTATAAGGGAATTTCTCTTCATTCACAATAGAGAGTAGTTTCAAGTATAAGATATGTTTTTTTTTCCAAATTAAATTATTAAGTACACTACCATCATCTAAACCTTGAATACTCCCGTTCTAAAACCTTTTACATATCATCTTTGTCTATGAATTATAATATATTTTTTATCGTTTATAGTTGTATTTTATTTATTTTATTTTTTTTTATTTATTTATTTAGTTTCAGCTCACAAGCTGTGGTCATGCTGGAACACTGCCATTTGGTGTTGCTACATGATTTTACTTCACGAATGCTTTTTAGCAATTGCCATTTGGTGCATGAGAGAGTTCGATGCAGTTGCCCTCATCTGCACCTCCTGCCGTGAAGTTGGTTCATCAGGGACAACTGACAAGATGAGATCCAGTTTTATTTTAAAGACATCTGCATCCACTCCATGCAGGTCTCTTAGGTTCTTCGGGAGGATAATATGTCATATATTTATGACATTCAGGATTTGTAAGAATGTATTTGTACCTAATAATTTAATTTTTAAAAAAAATCATCTCTGTTCTGAAAGCAGACTACTTTCACCTAAACCTAGAACATTATTCTAGAAGATGTTTTGTATCCATTCATTATCTTGGGACTAATATATTAAAAACCTTTACATGTTTATCAGACAGCCATTATTATGATTTTTCTTTTTCGTGTAATTTAGATTCTGCTCTTGTCTTCATATTACTTAGAATTTTATGCAAAAATAAATATAGAACCCTTTTGTTTCCTTACCTGGATTTAAATATTGCCGGCTTCCTTTTGGGTGATCGAGTGGATTTGTTGAACCTGCAGTTGCAGCAGCAAATGCAGTGGTAGCTGCAGAAGAACTGGATCTAAATTAAAAAAAAAATAATAATTACAAATAATCAGAAAAACAGATGAGATATAATAAATAATACACTGTTATTAATGTTCTTGTTAAGTAAAATAAGAAATTTGGGAAAAGTAAGATTTCATTGACAATCAGGAAGATCTGAAATTGTGAAAATCTGAGATGTGATATATCTATATATATAAAGCTGAAGTTGTCTGTGTGTGTGTGTGTGGCAGGTTTGGTAGCCTTCAACTAACACTATCTCCTCCAAGACCCTGTGGCACAAGTTGACCAAAATTGAGAGTATGATACAAGAAGGCTTGCTCTTCCTTCCGTAGAAGAAAAAATTCAAATCGGACCATGTTAACACCAAAAGTTATTTACATCAAAAAGGTGCGTTTTTTCTATAAAAATTCCTAGTTTTTACGATTCTTTTACTGCTGTGTTGCCATTTTTCGGTGTATTTCAACCAGAAAAATGTTCACTTAAAGAGAATAACAAGCTACATAATGCAAAATGTTTACTTTTCAAAATTTCCAATTCTAAGGGGTCGAAAAGAAAACAAACCCAAGCAACGCCGGGCGATACTGCTAGTTTTCATATAAAATCATACTAAAATACTTGATATATTTTATTGACTGATCTGAAAACTGCAAAAATATGATTCTTTAATTCAAACTGAGCTTATTATTTTGAAAAACTAAACTGAAACCAGGAGCAGGAATGGCTCTATGATTGAGAAGTTCACTTCTCAACCATGTGGTTTTGGGTTCAGCCCCACTGCATGACACCTTAGGTGAGGGTCTTCAATTATAGCCCCAGGCTAATGAAAGCCTATAGGCTCAGGAATGGCTATGGTTGAAAAGTTCACTTTCCAGCCATATGGTTTCATGTTTGGTCCCACTGCATGGAATCTGACAAGTGTCTTCTACTATAGCCCTAAGTTAATCAAAACCTTGTGAGTGGATTCGATAGATTCCTTAAATCCTTAAAAATGTTTTAGCACGAAGGCCGCGGCCATGCTGGGGAACCACCGCTGTGCTGGGGCACCACCGCTGTGCTGGGGCACCACCGCTGAGATTGAAACTAAAACAACCATTGTGTGTGTGTGTATGTGTGTTTACATCTACAATTGCTTGTACAACAGTGGAACAGGCATTGTAGTTGTCTTATAGAAATAAGGAAGAGTCTGTTAGCAATACTGTACTTTGGATACCACAACATGATTGAAAATGCTTTGGTCTCTCTGCAAAGACATAGGTCAAACAGTTAACAGATGACACTGGATGTTACAGAGAACTGTCATGTGTCATGGAAGGTAGTGCTGGTTGGAGGATCAGGGTCATGTGAATTTCAACAAGTTCAAGCAATGACGATAATTTCTATGCCACTGGACTTGTTTAGTAGGTATGTATAGGGTGGTCTGAAAGCCTTGACACTTGCTACGAACAATATAATAATATCAAACACATGTACTGGTTTTAGTATATTCACTTTCAGTGATGGTGGCACGTAAAAACCACCATCCGAACGTGGCTGATACCAGCATCACCTTGACTGGCTTCCGTGCCGGTGGCACATAAAAAGCACCAATCCGATCGTGGCCGTTGCCAGCCTCGCCTGGCACCTGTGCCGGTGGCACGTAAAAAGCACCCACTACATGTCATTGGCGACGGGTGTTATACCTGCAGACTGGAGAACAGCGATAATCTGCCCAATTTTCAAGAAAGGGAGCCGCGAAGACCCGCTTAACTACCGACCGGTTTCCCTTACATCAATAATCAGCAAGATGTTCGAAACCATCCTTAAGAAAAGTATGATGCTCCACCTCCTAAACACAGCCTCGATCACTGATTCCCAACACGGCTTCATGCCGAAGAGATCATGCTTGACCAACTTACTAGTAATGGAAGAATTGGTGACGCGCATCCTCGATGATAGTGATGCTGTTGACATCGTTTTATTGGACTTTGCCAAAGCTTTTGACTCGGTAAACCACCGCCTACTACTTGTCAAGCTTCAAGCATATAGTTTCCATCCGGATATTGTACGATGGGTTGGTGCCTTCCTCTCAGATCGCTCCTTCCAAGTTCAAGTTAATGGTTCGCGGTCCGACGTCTCCAGTGCGAGCAGTGGCGTGCCTCAAGGTTCAGTGCTTGGGCCCTTGTTGTTCTTAGTCTTCATAAATGACTTGCCCGACGACCTCACGCAACACACCCTTCTATTTGCTGACGATATCAAACTGGTCGCTCCTCGCGGTAGTATAGAGGATCTTCGTCGATGCCTCCACCAAATTTGGAAGTGGTCTAACGATTGGGACCTGTGTCTGAACGTGTCAAAGTGCTGTCATCTGCCTGTCGGCTCTACTCCTGCAACTCAAATTGATTTCGAGCCGGGTCGTCTGCTGGTGGAGAGGACTGATCAGGTAAAGGACCTGGGTATCTTGGTGGATTCCTCCTTTTCGCCTTCAGCCCAGTGCGTCCATGCTGCCAACAAAGCGCGCGGAATTCTGTTTTTGATTCGACGGTCATTCGGAATGCTCACAGCAGCCATATTCCTGCCACTCTATGTCACGCTGGTGAGACCCATATTGGAGTATGGGATTCAAGCCTCTTCTCCTTATCTCCTCAAAGACATACAGCACCTCGAAAGAGTCCAGAGGGTGGCTACCCGCATGGTTCATGGTCTCAAAAATTTGTCCTACGAAGAAAGGCTGAGGACGCTCGACCTTTGTTCTCTTGAAAAACGCCGCCGCCATGGTGATCTCATTCTCGCCCACAACATCATAAGCGGGAAGTGTAACCTCTCGAAAGAGCTGTTCTTCACTCCTGCTCCGGAGCGTCGGCTGCGGGGTCATTCCGAAAAGCTCTACCTGCGACGATTTCATCTCAATCGAAGGAGAGGAGCTTTCTCCGTCCGGGTTGCGGATCCATGGAACAAGCTGCCAGACGAGATGGTGAAGATGCCGACGACCGCTTTGTTCAAAGCCTCCCTGGACCTCAAGTGGCCTGAACTCTTTACATGAACACCACCCTGTACTTAACTCCATGTCCCCCTACATGGCCTTGCTATTTGCTTTTGAGCCAAATTAACTAACTAACTAACTAACTACACTCACGGAGTGGTTGGCGTTAGGAAGGGCATCCAGCTGTAGAAACACTGCCAGATCAGACTGGAGCCTGGTGCAGCCTTCTGGCTTCCCAGATCCCCGGTCGAACCGTCCAACCCATGCTAGCATGGAGATCGGATGTTAAATGATGATGATGATGATGATGATTGACACTGACACTGTCACACATCAAGAGGGTCTGTATGAACACCATCATTTTCGTGGCCAAAATGATGCGGTGTCATGTCCTGTGTGATGTTTTATGAAGCTGTTGGCATTTGTACAGGCCTTCTCAATGTGTGTCAGTGTTAATGAAAGCGAATATACAAAAACCAGTACATGTGTTTGATATTATTATATTGTTCCTCTATTGTTCTTATTACTTTCTGGTAGGGGGTGACAAGACTTTCGGACCACCCTATACTTAAAACTTAATATAATTTAACAAATGAACATGAAATCGAAAAGCTTTAAACACGTTTTAAATTATCCTTCGGTCAAACAAGGAGATGTGTGTAAAATATCTTAATTTGCATTTACTCTATATTCTATAATATTTTGTAATCTGATACATACCGCCGTTTTGACTGGCGTGACGACGTAACTACAGTTCCCGCTCTAGCCTGCGGGGGTGAACCATCTGCCTGGGCAAAACTGCTTCTGGGAGTTGAAATTGATTCAGCTTCTGCACTACCTCTTTTGCTGGAAACTAGAAATATAGAATATTAGTAAATAAATTTTCATAAAAAACAGGTAATGTATGTATGCATGTATGTATAAATATATTCATCCCCACAAGTATTAATCAGACGCTTTGTCAGTTTCAGAATAAAAATATGAATTAGTGTCACTCCTATCGTTCTCTATGATTCTTTGGGATCTGGGTCTGGGGGTAGGATTTATTTTTTTATTATTTTTTTAATTTTATCTAGTTTCAGCTCACGAGCTGTGGCCATGCTGGGGCACCGCCATTTTTTTCCAGACTCTGGCTTTAGATTACTCTTAAGTTTTGGTTAATGTCTGTGACTTGACTTTGTTTCTTCATAACTTTCACTTTTTAATGATGCACATTACAATTATGCTGAAAAACAATTTACTTTTGAGGACTATTCCAATATTTTCCTTCCAGAATTGGTTAAATGCCTAACTGTCAATAAAACGAGATTTTCCAAAGACACCAGGATAATTTAAAAAAAAAAAAAAGCAAAAATTATTTGAGGTGAATTTGTTGGTATGGCTGTTAGGAATGCTATGAGCCTTTGGAAGATACCCACGTGATCCCGCTATTTCTAGCACACTAAAAGACCACATAGAGGATGGGTTGCCAGTGAGTTCATTTAAAAGTGAAAGATTAGCATGGCTAAGTTAAGTCAACATAATACCTGATTTCTTCATAAATTCTAATGCTGTCTTTAAATGCTTGGTATTATTCTAAATGCATTTATTCTAAATTTCTTTCCTTCATAGAAATAAAGGACACAAAAGAAAATTAGATGGAACTCATCAGAAAAGTTAGACAAATTGGGAATAAAATGTATAAATATCATTTAGCGACTACCAGAAATCTGCCAAGAGGGAGGACTTTCTGTTTGTATTATTATAATACCATACAAATGTGAGCTGAAGAATATAACTCGAAAACCCAGGGTCTTGTAAAGCAGCTCCTTGTAAAGTGAGGCATTACTGTATTATGAGTCTACTATGTGCCAAGCATCTCACGTAGCTTCCCAAAACACAGACTGTCTTGCATTACACTGTCCGGCCAATTTGATCCCAAGTGGAATGGGAGTATGGAACAATCCCCGAAGCTGGCATGGCAAGCATTAACTGACTAATTGAATTTTGAATGTAAATTTGGTAGTGTGGGAGACTTCATATAAAACAACAAAAGCTCCTTTCTTTATCAGCACAATCTAGTAACCCAAAACAACTAGTACTTTATGTGCAAAACACTAATTAAACCAACTTTAATTGGATAATTAACAATCTGTTGCGTATGCATCCTTGTTTGATTTACTATCTTTGGGGTTTAGTTTCTAACTGCTTAACCCTTTCGATACCGTATTTATTTTCAGATGCCCTGTCTTTCTTTCAATTAATTTTAAATATAACAAAGAATTTAGTAAAATAACTTAGTTATCATTCAGCTAGTGTTAGGAACATAAATTGTGACCAAGGTTTGGTGGAAGATTTTAATTCAAAACTTAAGAAAACAAGACATTTGTACTACAGAGCCAGAGCCGGTTTCAGCCGGATTGGTATCAAAAGGGTTAATTTAATGAACGGCATGCTTGTAGTTTGTTGTTCACTATATCTTGTTTAACCCTTTCGTTACTGTATTTATTTTGAGATGCTCTGTTTCTTTCGGTTACTTTAAATATAACAAAGAATTTAGTAAAATAACTTAGTTATCATTCAGCTAGTGTTAGGAACATAAATCGTGACTAAGGTTTGGTGGAAGATTTTAATTCAGAACTTAAGAAAACAAGACATTTGTACTACAGAGCCAGAGCCGGTTTCGGCCGGGTTGGTATCGAAAGGGTTAAGCAATACAGTGACTAAGGAACAGCTTAGATATAAAGACAATATGACATGTGATGATAAAATACTATGATTGAGCATTTATCAACTGACTGTTAATAGTATACAATTATATATTGCAGCCAATTGTTTTTAAATCAGTCTCACTTATTTGTAATATGTAGAAGAAATTGAATAAATATTGAACTGAGTTTGAGAGTCATTATCAAGCAGTCACTTAACTATACTAGTACCAGAGACTTCTTTAGTTAGAACTGAAAGGAATCATTTAATCCTTTAGTATTTACATTATTCTGTCAGAAGTAATAGTTATTCATTCACTTTGCTTTGAATTAATCATGCATTATGTTGTAGCTCTGAGATGATGTAATTATTAATTTTTAGAATGATGTTGGAGGGCTGGTGTGAGAGACTAGATCTAGACAATCTATTATATAAAATCCATTCTGTCTATCTGTGTGTGTGTCTTCTAGGATCTCAGGCATCCTCCATCCGATTGTGCTCAAACTTAATATGTAGATACTGACGGTATCAGGGCATGTATAAGTCTTGAAAAAATTACAAAAATCGATTCCAGGCGAGAATGCGATCGATAAAGCCGTGGGAACGTGCTTTGTGCGTGCAAGTACATCAGTCGAAATCTGTCTTTAGCTGGTGTCTCAAATTTAGGTTAAATCAGTGTTTCTCAAGGGGGAAGCCTATGGGACGGTTGGACAAGTTGTTTTGAGAAAATTTGGTTTAAATGCTTGACAACTCAGCACCATCCATTGGACGGGGTTTGTTTTGCTTGTTTGAACATAAAACAAGTTGAATATGTTGGAGGATATGGCCAATTTAAATGTTAAAGATTACAATTAGTCCTTGTTTTAACAAATCAGAAAATTAGAAAGTTACAGAACAATATCTGAAAACTTTGAGGTTACATTTTCAAAATACTTTCTGGTTATCATTTTCTTCAACTGGATTTAAATTTTTAGTTTTCTATTTCATGCAATAAACCCTTCGGCATTTAATCCAGCAATATCCGGCCAAATTAATCTGAAGATGATTGCTTGCATTAGATGAAACATGCATATTTACAAAGTCTCGATTATAAATTGAGCAGTTATGTACATTTGTGATAGAAAACAAGAAATTGTAGAAAGAATTTCATTGTAATGAAAACTTAAAATTTATGATGAGTGTCAGGAAGAATTGACATTTGCAATTCATGACGGACTCTCTTGTCAAAGACAATGTATGAGCATTCAGCTTTTGCAAAAATGATTTTGTCCATCCTTACGTTTTCAGTTTAAACTCTGCTAAGATCAAGATTAAGCTAGTTTTAGGAACATAAACTGTGACTAAGGTTTGGTGGAAGATTTTAATTCAAAACTTATGAACACAAGATATGTGAACTACAGAGCCAGAGGTAGTTTCAGCCTGGTTGGTATCGACCTACACAAATGATTTGTTTATAGTGATCAAGTGTGTCATATATTAGTTTACTCCCTCCATCAAATCAACATTGACTGAACAGGTGTATGGTGTACCACACATCAGGTGTCAAAGTGGTTGCAGAGCCAGGTGAGATGAAGTGTTTTGCTCAAGAACACAATGTACTACCCAGTCTAGGAATTGAAACCATGATCTCGTGATTGTGAGAGCAATATACTAACCACTAGGCTATGCAGCCTCATGTAATTCGTAATTGTCCTGATAATACTAAAACTCTATTATTACTAGAAGTATCACACACACATATATGGAGGACCATCTTGTCATAGACAAGAGATGAGGTTTCATATGTCTTTGATGAACAACCTGCACAAATGATTTTGTTTATAGAATAGATCAGCTCACTCTCTCCACCATGGCTGTGTGGTAAGAAGCTTGCTTCCCAACCATATGATTCCAGGTTCATTCCCATTGCATAGCACCTTGGGCAAGTGTCTTCTACTATAGCCTCAGGCTAACCAAAGTCTTGTGAGTGGATTTGGTAGACAGAAATTGAAAGACGCCTGTTGTGTTTATATGTGTGTGTGTGTGTCTTTGTCTTGGTGTTTGTCCTTTACCACAACTTGACAATTGGTGTTGGTGTGTTTACATCCCTGTAACTTCACAGTTCAGCAAAATGAAACTCATAACAAAGAAAGAAAGAAGTAGTGGGGTTGATTCACTCAACTAAAACATTCATCAAGGCAGTGCCCCAGCATGGCCACAGTCTAATGACTTAAACAAGTAAAAGATAAAAACTAACAGATTCTTTCTATACTATTAATGTGTGTCTGTGTAAGTATGCATGTACATGTGTGTGTGAGTATGTGAATATTTATATATATACACACATACACGCATATATATGCACACATACTAAACACTAGTTGTGGGTAAACTTAAATACTCGCTATGGCATGACTGTGTAGTTTTAAAGTTTGCTTAGCACCTATGTGGTTTTGATTTTACTCCCATTCTATGGCATTTCGAGAAAGGATCTTCTACTGTACACTTAGGTTAACTAATACCTTGTTACTGAAATTTGATAGATGAGTACAGAAGCCCATTATGTGTGTGTCTGTTTGTTTGTTTTCTGTTTATGTCTGTCATGTTACTCAGAAGTTCAACAAACACATGTTGATAAAATAAGTATCAATCTTAAAAATAAGAACTGGAGTTGATATGATTGACTGAATCCATAAAGGTGGTGCTCCAGCATGATCACAGCCCAGAGACTGAAACCAATAATTGAATAAACGAAAGTGTATTCTGAATGCCTTACTTTCCTGGGTATGGATACATTGAAACTCCGAGGTCTGGCAGCTGACTTGGCAGATACCCATAAAATTATCAACCATCTTACAAACAATAACTCTGAGCACCTTTTCAAATTCCACCTGTCTAACACCCGTGGACATGTTTACAAAGTCAGAAAACAGCACAGCTCCCATGACTTTCAGAAACATTTTTTCACACTAAGAGTTGCTGAAGTATGGAACAAACTGCCACCATCAGTTGTTAGTTGTCGGAGCACTGCATCCTTCAAAACTTCCATGCTTCCTGAGATTCGCCAACACTACACCTGATTTTCTCCCCTCCATACACACACCAGCATGTACCTGACTCATGCATTGTTTGCTTTCCAGACATTTGTACACCACTGCATGTGCTTTATACACACTTTTGACAAGTTGTGGTGCACCTGAGCAATGTATACAATAATTTCATTATTATTATTATTATTATTATATTTATACATTTGAAAACCTGATTCTGCAAAAATTCTTCCATATTTAACCCTTTAGCATTCAGATTACTTTGTGAAAGTTAATGATTATAAGTTCACATATTAAATTAATCATACATTATTTCATAGCGATGTTGTGACTGCTTACTTGTAAAATGACACTCTAAGTCAGGTGTGAAAGGCCAGCTCTGACAAGTTTGAAGATAAAACCTGTAGAATATTTGGGCTGGATGTGGCTAGTTTAAATGCTAAAGGTTAAAATTAGTAGCAAGGATTGGAAACCGATGAAAATGTCTTTTAAGAAAATTATTTAAAATACAAAGCAAAATTAGAAGTGACTTACATATATTTTTCATGTTGGGTACTATCATGTTTGGAGAAGAGTAACTGTAACCAAGGATTGGAGATGGGGCACGGCGGAGCTTTGGACTCGATGTTGGAGATCTAACAACTGAGCCTCTTGGAGACTGCATGTGTCTTGGGGAGGCTGATAGTACTGGGGTTTTACTTGGGGAGGACGTCATTTTGGCAGTAAAAGCCTTGGTTGGACTCTCAATCGAAGAACATGAGATTGAATCAAGGCTATGTAAACTGCCAGTAGCTTTCACTGGGGTTGATGGCCGAGTATAGAACTCCACTTGTTTCATCGGTAGGCTCTTTCGGGGACTACTAACTGGAGATGAAATTGGTGTGCCACTTTTTACTGGAGTAGATGGCCTTGATAATCTCGAGTCACCGACATTGATTGGCACAAACTTCCGAGGACTTGTAAGGCCTGATGATGAGCTGACTGCTTGTCCAAGAAAACTATCGCTTATTAATTTGTTTGGCACAAATTGTCTGGAAGGGCTTATGGGGGAAGTAGCCGGGCTGACTTTCATTGATTTAGGGGTTAAAGTGTCTGTACTTGGAGTAGAACTCAGTGTAGCGTGAGTGAGCCCGTCATATAATGTTTCTGATGATGAAACATACACAGGTGTGGTTGAAGGAGCCAAGAGCTTAGCATGCTTCTCATTCTCCAATTCATCACAGTCTTTTAGTGAAATTGGATAATTTTCCATAACAGCTTTCGACTCCTTCAGGAAGACATCATCAGACGTTGTGATAATAGGAATTTCATGATCATATAAAGTTTCACATGAAGCAATTGGCGCTAACTTGGGCCTGGAGGGTTTAAGATAGGAAGATATTTCCGATTGGCTTTCTTCACTTTCTGTTGAATCACCACCACGATCTGAATAAAAGAAAGAAATGAACAATGGTTTAGTAATAAATTAATGATAAAAAATTATAGTAATAAATCATTCTATCTTGAAAATTAATCATAATAAAATATGAAACATTCATATATCTATTAAACCTGAGACATGTTGTAAATAAGATTAAAATTTTTCAGTTAACCACAATTTTACAGATTAAGTGTTTACTAAAACTAGACATACATTGTATTTTGATTGGTTTGATCACTAATCCTCATGAGGTGGTTTATTCCTGTATATCTTTGTAGTATAGGATTGGATCTTATTTTTTAAACTAAAATACATTTGATGGGTCCTCCGTTGGTTTTCATGACAAGCACTCAACTGTTTAATCACCTGTGCATCAACATTTAAGTGGCTTAGTATTCCACAGATACCCTAAACATAATTCTCAGGCAGAATCAGCACAAGTATGACAAGGCTGTCTGAGCATTTGAATAACTGTCATAGTTAATATATCAAGTGAACTGGCTGAAAAATCCAAAGATTTTTAGTTGTTGTTTAATCCAAATAAGATGTCTTAAGCTTAGGTACATTGTATCTAGAGCTACATTGTCTAGTGTATTCTTCTACATTTATAATGTGATTTAAGGGAAATTTACTTCTATTTCAAGCATAGTGAGCAACCACAAAGAGGCTTGACATCCATATATTGTGTTTCCAAACATGTTCTGGTCAGTCACTTCTTATGTACATCTGGAACATCTACATGTGAACTATCCTCCATTGGACCTTTCATAAAGTATAGATAGTATTGCTAAAGATAGTAGTACTATCAGTAACAAAAACAATGATAACTAATAATACTAACAATAACAAAAAAAGAAGGCAGGGTGAAATACAACTGTTCTTGCATCTTGTACTTACATTTGTGAAATGCACTGGGAGTGCATGGGGGTGCTGCAGGAACGGTAGCTTTGTCAGCAGCCACTTGTCTACTATCACCTGTGATCTCTGTTCTCATACAGCCCGTGCTGATTCGACGGCCATTCGGCTGAGGTCGGATAAGTAGACGGGAATCTGGAGGGCTTCCACTGAATTGAACCGTATTATCATGACCTTCTTGATAGCCATCTTGATCGTTCATACTAGTATAAGAAATAAATTAAGATAAGTCAGTACAGAATAAATTATACAGAGAAATTAATTTAAAACAAACAAAAGCTATTTCGATATTTTCTTGTGCCATAAGAATTTATAAACTTCAAGAGAATGTGAAATAATTCTTTTTTGGAATGGTGAATTTCAGAACAGATAAAGCTATAAATAATAGTATGTAAATAGTTCTATTATATATTAACTTAAAAGCCATACTCTGTGTGGACTTCTAAGCTAGCTCCTGCAGAGGGCTAATTGAGCTTGTGGCCCAAAGCTAAAGAGAGCTAAATAGCATGACTATATAATACATCTATAATGACTATATGCTCCGAAGGTGTTTGATCAGAGGTTAAGAACGGGTGAGAATTAATTCTGTAATGCAATCTTCCTGTTGTTCCAGTCCCAAGTTGAATTCCAACTGTTGGCCAAGTTATCCCAAAGTTCTTATCTCGATGTAAAATTAATGAAGCAAATGTTATCTATCTGCCCCTTGATCTCTGACATCATCTGACAAATGCCACCATGATGGCATGAATCAGTGAAGCTTTACCTGCTAGAAAAAGCAAACGAAATGCTTTAAAATCAAATCCCAATGCTGAATGTTCAAGAACCAAATGAAGGGCAGATTTTCAAATCCGGGATCATCCTGATTCCAAAAAGGTATAATATGTCTATGTTGAGCAAATGTAGGCTGAGATACAGGGGGTCCCAGACGAACAGACAGAATTTCGGTTTTATTATAGATAACATCATCATCATCGTTTAAAGTCCACTTTCCACACTAGCATGGGTTGGATGATTTTGACTAAGTATTTTGCCCAGCATGCCAACAATTCTGCCAACAAATATATATATATATATATATGTGTATGTGTGTGTGTGTGCCCACGCACAAAACTCTTGGACCTTAAATCACTTTGTTGCTTCTACTTAATTGATTAGGAATATTATTATAAAACAGGCATCATAATTTACAACTTTTACCTCGTTAAAAAAAATTATCACTTATATCCCAGAAATGATATAGTTTGCTATAAGAACTAACATAACATGTGGATACTTACTGTGAAATTGCTTCTAAGTTTCCACAGCAGTCTGGATTTCGATATACTTTTCTTAGTGCTTCAAGGACAGTATAACCTGTAGTGAACACTTTATATGTGAGTAGAAACGTGTTGAGAAAATCAATACTAAGAAATCGCAGATCTGTTAATCGATCAAGAAGGCGGTCAACGGTGGCATGTCGAATCTGAAATCAGAAACAAAAATAATAAACCCTACAGACTTTCTTGGAATTCTTATTCTTAATTCAAATAATAACAAATCATTTTCTATACATCATCACAAGTATTTATCAAAATAATTTTGACTATATTTGTTAAAGTCTCAAGTAATTTTGAAAAAAAATTGCACACAATACATTATCATAGGTTTAAAATGATTAATGCAAAACTGACAAAAATATTTTGTTTTTGGATTTGGTTTGCAAGATTCTTTATATGAGTTCATGTGTTGAAGCATATTCTGTTGTGTCTGAGGAGAGTCATTCGCTTTTTGTGCCTTATAATGTAACACACTCACCGGTAAAATTTCCACTTGAGTCAAGACTATTGAAAAGGTTGCAAGAATCAACGAAAATTTTAGGAAAATAAAAATAAGTAATAAGTGGAAATTTTACCGGTGAGTGTGTTAAATTATAAGGCACAAAAAGAAAATGACTCTCCCCAGACACAACTGACTAAGATAGATATGCTAGTATCTTTAAAAGATTACCAATAATTGATGAATTAATTTTAAAAAGCAGTATTCGGTTATGATTACGTGAATTCCAGTTGATTCAATCAATGGAACAGCCTACTCGTGAAATTTATGTGAAAGTGGATGAGCACTCCACAGACATACCCTAAACATAATTCTCAGGGAGATTTCATGATACAGAGTGTGAGAAGGTTGGCCCTTTGAAATAAAGGTACTGCTCATTTTAGCCAGCCAAGTGGACTGGTACAATGTGAAATAAAGTGTCTTGCTCACAAGGCTTTGCCAATGATATCAGGCTGAGTAAAAAGTAAGCAACGTTTTGAAACATGAAAGTCATCACAATATATTTCAATAATGCAGAAATTTCATTCATCAAAGTAAGCACCATTACAATCAACACTATTTAGCTAACGAGTTACAAGTTTGTGTATTCCAGTAACATAGAAATCTGGAGGTCTGAAACTGATGAACCCTTTGAATGCACTTTCAGCATTGGTTTGATTTTTGAACTCCTCTCACAGGAAATCATCAAGGTGCTTGAAAAAGTGATAATCAACAGGAGAAAGGTCTGGCAAAGTAGCTGGGTGGGGAGGACTTCAGAGCCCAGTTACCTCAACTTCTGGAACATCATTAGTGAAATGTGTGGCTGAGCATTGTCATGAACGATGATTGGCCCTCTTCTGTTGACCAGTCTGGGATGGAAGAGTAAGAGTTTTCCATTCATTTTGGCAATTTCATGGCAATATGTTTCTGCAGTAATGGTTTTTCTGGGTTTTAAGAAGTTATTATGGATGAGTCCAGCAGTACACCACCAAACAGAAGAGCTCGGGTTTAGGGAAGGTTTTCAGTGCTTCACTTTGGTCCAACCACTGCACAGAACATTTTTTTATCATTAATATTGTACAGAATCCATTTTTTATCAAAAATCAAAATATGATTGAGAAATGGATCAGTCCGGTTATGGAGAAGAAATGACGAACAAACTTCTTATCTGTGCATTTTCTGATTTTCTTTCAAATCGTGTGGTACCCATTTGTTGTCCTTTTTTGATTTTCTGATCACATGCAAGTGATTGCAGGCAGTTTTCTGACTAACTTGAAGTTCTTTTGCCAGTTCTTGAGTGGTTTTACGTGGCTCTTTCTCAATGACGGTCTTTAATTGACTGTCATCGATGACAGATGGGCATCCACTATGCTCACGATCTTCAAGGCTCAGGTCTCCACTGTGAAAACGTTTAAATCATTTTTGAGCTGACCACTCACTGGTCATTTCCTCACCAAATGTTTCATTGATATCGCAAGCAGTTTCAGCTGCTCTACATCCTTTTTTGAAGTTGAATAGCAAAATTGCTTGAATATATCGCATTGACAGTTCCATTTCAGATGACTGTAACAACAGTGAAAAAAATATCCATGCTAATTTATTGATGTATTTGGGCAAGTCTTTGTCTATATCATCAGAAAATTGCATAAAAAATGCTTTAAAAAAATTCAAAACTCTGCAAAAATCTGGTAAAATTCTTCATGGTTCAAAACATTGCTTACGTTTTACTCAGCCTAATAACAATATTAAAACTTCAAAAGTTCTTTATCAATATCACGAAACAATTACTTTCTAGTTTGCAGTATTGACATAGATTTTACCTCCATTACGTTCTACACAGAGTGAAATATTAATGTAATGTTTGACGCTTTTAACTCATATTTAACTGTCCAAGACTTCCTTATATCATTTACCAAGCAGTTATTTTTTTGTCAACTGTTAATGACTACATTTTTTCAGGTGCAAATTGAAGAAAATTAAAGTAAAATCTTGAAGCAAATAAAAATATATTTTAATTTGACTCAAGGTTATTTTAATTTGTATTGAGTTAATTTTAAATTGCTTTAATATTATTTTAATTCGTACTTGATAAATCATGGTTTTAACAAAGTTTCATTTTCTCACCTGTATTGAAATCTTTTCTGCATAATTTTATTTTCTCGTTAGTATTTTAATTATTATATTTACTACATATAATATTTATGCTTTTCACATTATGTACATAATCTGATCAATAAGTATCCGGACTGTGGCCATAGTAATGAAGCTAAAGCATGCAGAGAGAAGCTGATTGGTACAGATTGACCTTGAGCATGCACACTAAGTTTTAATGTTCTAGATCACGTTTGCTGTTTACAGCAGTGCTTAGAAGGAAGGTGTGTAGTGTGTGATTGTTGCATTGACCATGACAGAGAAATTTGAGCCAAGAATCTGCATCAAATTTTGCCAAAAGCTAGGCAAAGTTTTCAAAAGGTTTTCATCTTTCTTAACACAGCCAAGATCTTGTGCAGCTGAAACCTGGGTGTCTTTCTCATCAGCTCAAAGCAGTTTTGGCACAAACTTGGCAGACATGAATCTCATACCCAAATCTTCAGTGAAAATAGACGGAACTGAACCGTAACTAATCTGCACATCCTCTGATAATTCATGAATGGTGATTTGAGGATTTTCCCTCACAGTTGCACATATATCACTAATGTTTTTCTCATTTCTACTGGTTGTAGATCTCCCAGAACGTTCATCAATATCGACATTTTTTCAACCATCTTGGAAATGTTTGAACCACCCATACACTTGTGTGTGGCTCATACACTCCTCTCCATACACTGAAACTTCTGGAAGTTTGTGTAGGCCTCTGAGCATGTATTGCCATGACAACTTTCTCTGTCATGGTCAATGTAATGATCACACGCTACACACCTTCCTTCCAAGCACTGCTGTAAACAGTGAAAATGAGCTAGAACATTAAAACTTAGTACACATGCACAGCAGAGCTCAAGGTCAATTTATACCAAACAGCTTTACACTGTGTGCTTTAGCTTCGTTACTATGGCAACAGTCCAGATACTTATTGATCAGATCTCATATATGTTCTGCAAGATTCCTTATCTAAAATCGTGCGTTGAAATAGATATTTTTATATCTAGAGATGGTCATTTTTTTTTTTGTCAACCACACACTTTACACTCATTCTTCAATTCAGCTTTATTCTTATTTTAGTGTCTGAAATCTAGAACAGGAGGAGACACATAGGATGGAGAGTTGCGAGGAGGTCACAAAATGTGTGACAAAAAATAAAAAAGACCATCTCCAAATATTTATGCTTTTCCTTATTTACTTTTAATTTAAATGGCTTTTCACTTTCTTTTAATTCAAAATATATTATCCTTTTCAGTAATTCTTTCTTAGTGTCAGCACTGCATACTTCAAAATTAATAATAAATTATATTTCTTTGGTCATATTGAGTGTGCATAACACTAACAATTACTGGACAAAATTTCTTTTTATACAAATTAGAAGGAAAAGAAAAGAAAAAAACGCATATTTTTGTTTTTCTCATCATCATCGTTTAATGTCCGCTTTCCATGCTAGCATGGGTTGGACGATTTGACTGAGGACTGGCAAACCAGATGGCTGCACCAGGCTCCAATCTTGATTTGGAAGAGTTTCTACATCTGGGTGCCCTTCCTAATGCCAACCACTCCAAGAGTGTAGTGGGTGATTTTATGTGCCACTGGCATGAGGGCCAGTCAGGCGGTACTGGCAATGGTCACGGAAATTCGTGTTTTTTCTTTTCACGTGTCACCTGCACACTGGCACAAGTGCCAGTAAGGCGACACTGGTAACGATCATGCTTGAATGGTGCTTTTTACGTGCCACCGGCACAAACGCCAGTTAGCCGCTCTGGCAACGATCACGCACGGATGATGCTCTTAGTGCTCCACTAGCACGGATGCCAGTCATAGAATTTGAATTTGAATTTTCTATTAAACAAAAATATTTTACAGAAACAGTAAATAATTTTGCTTTTTTAGGATCAGTTATTCTAATTAAAATGTTTTTATTTTCTTAAAAGTTATTAAAAAACAAGTGCTTAAATGTGACTGCTTCCACAGATTTATACCATTGAAATACTTTATTTTACCTGAGGGACTCTGCAAGAATTAAGGGTTCTGCTAAATTTTATATCCACATCATCACGAAAAAGCTTTGGATCAGACCTGTGGAGAGAAAAGCAACAAAATAGTTTTTCCTTTTGTATTCATTATAAAAATACCGTTTAAAAGTTCAAATATATATTTTTAATTTCAATGTTTTAAATATTTACAAATTTATTAATTAGTAATATGTTGTTAAATAGTAATCATGTTAATTAGTGTGATTTTCATAACTTGGAATAGCAAAGATCTGTTAAGCTTCAATATAACATTTAATGAAGACGATATCAAAATTTGTAAAGCAATATTTCATACTTTTATTATTGATTATCATTATTATCATTATTTTTAAAGTATTGGAAATTGAAAGTGTTTAGCTGACTAATTTTCTATCAGCCTATTTATATATTTCATTTTCTATTACTTATTTTCACCTAAGATCTGGTTCAAAGTTCAAATCACAGATTGAACTTACAAAAGAAAAACTTGTAATTGCACAATTTATTCATCTACTAGTAAAAATTAATTGGATAGAGTTATATATACTTATTGAGATTTATCAATATTAGAATCTTAATCTATTTGGGATAATCCATATAAAGCTTGTTTTTTAAGTTTTCACAAAAATTAAAAGGAACCAAAAATTAATTAACATTTGTAAAAAAGTTACTGATGGATTAGCAACATGTTAATATATAAATTGCTTCTTTAATCCCCTTAATATTCCAGCCTATTGTATACCTCACTATAGTTTACATAAATGTATTCCAATAATTATGTATTATGGAGAAAATTCATTTTGCTTATTGAGTTTCAGTTATGTCTTATGTCATACTCTTCAATTCCAAATTTGGAACATTAGCTCTACAGATTACTTTTTTTATTTCATTTTCTTTTTAATGGCAGTGTCAAAGGAGTTTTCTCAGGATCTCTAAAAGTAGTGAGAGGAAAGGAGAAAAGTATCAGGAGGCCCAAATACTGCAACAGAGTGGACTCCTCTAAAAGCAGTCATGTGTCAGGAAGGGATGTTAGACCAGGGTATGTATTAGTTTATTAATATTACATCAGAATTGAATGGGATATGGTGCCTGAATTATAGGAATCCTTTTTATATCTTAACCTATTTATAGGTGGTAAAGATCTTTCAAAATTTTCTGAACTAAAAGATTTCCATATTTTCCCAAGAACTGAAGCTGTAATAACCTAGTTTTACTCTCAAGACATCTTGTAAAATTTTATAGCCAAGCATTGTTTCAGCGGTTTTGTTTCTACTATATCCCCTACTTTCAAGAAACTTAGCTGATGATTTCCTTAAGACATTTACCTTATAGGGGCCTTCTCCTAGTGTTCAATTTCAAATTTAGTAAGGAGACTTTTTTACCTTATGTTTTATATATATGCTATATGCAGTTAGGAGCAATGTGAGAAGCAAAGTTTATTTTTCAATCTCACAGAATTGTTAGTGTAATATTCTAGAATATTCTATCATGGATAATTTTTTCTAAAGCCCTCCTTTATAATTATAAAGTTTAGCTTCTATAAACAACCTGTAAAATAAAAGAAAATAAACAGCTGTAAACAACTCATCTTAAGAACTTAACAGTGTTTTTAAAATGATTGTGATCATAAACATGGTTCTTTTTTTTTATATGGAAGACTATGTAAAAATAATGAACACAAATGCTTACAGCTAAAGAATTTAGATTTATTAGAATTACTTCTAAGGTATGTAAATACCTCTTCTACAATGGATTAATTTTTCATATTTAGGAAAGTAAAAGAAAAAATTTTAAAAAACCCACAAATTCAGCATTGAAAAATTAAAAATTCAGAACAGGGAATATTAAACCAACAATTAGTTATCCAATCACATCATCAGTGGTTAAAAATTTTAGATCAAATTTCAGCTAGAGAAGTTGAAGTAAAACAGCATTCATTTAAGGATATTCAAAGGAAGGAATTCGTCCAGATTCTAGAAGTCAGGATATTTCCAGTTCTTGCACTCAGTTATTACGAATATTCTTTCAGATAGTCACACATTTAAAGATTAACTTGATTTAATGATATCTGCCCTGTTGTCTCAAATTAAGACTAATTATCATCGTTATATGCTATATGTATATTTGTCTATACTCATTATCAAATATACTCATAGCGTATATATCTCGTATTCCTGTAATAAGCTTCAAAACATCCAGAAATTGAGCAGTTTGAAGTTAACAAAGCTGCCCTTCTTCATGGCAAGTGTAAAGAAGATTCTTTTCTTTGGAGACAAACCTGGAACCAAAGTAGGCCTTGATGGTACTATATTAGGCTTTCCATGAGGGCTTGTGATATGAGTATAAGACCAAGAAGGTTTATAGACACATTTCACTTTTCTTACTCCATGCAGGGTAAACACTGTTGACCACTGCTAATGGGCTGAAAATCAGGCCATACCAGATGTTATATTTTGGAAACTTTTGCACCCTTTATTAGCAAAGGCGTACAACATGAAATTTAGGGCATACCAAAGCTAAACAGGACAGAGATTCTCATTGTGTGGGGAAACACATCTTGTTTATGGTCACTCAAAAGAAGATATTTTACTATAGAGATGTGTCATTTTAATATTTACTTATAGCTATATTTAATTTACTTTTATATTCGTATTTTATGAAGTTTTAAATTTGGTAGTTTTTTTGTTTTTTTCATAAAATTACATTCTAATGGAAAATGTACTTCCATTATACAATTTCTTACAGTCAAATTTAATATGTGTTAAAGAAAAGTTATGCCTGTTATGTGCTCCATTTATTAGAAATAGATTCTAATGTAAGTTAAAAAGGAGATTCGTGTTCAGTTCTTCCAGCAAAAGCAAAAAGATAAGGGGCTGATTAAACCAGAACCGTCTCTAGTTCTAAAGACAACAGGAAAAGAAAGAAATATACTGCAGCACATACAAACACTTAAGTGTGATTTGTAAAATGAATGACAGTTTGAGATTAATATAAATTCTTTCTTAAATATGAAAACTTAATCATGTATTAAGGAATATTTCTTGTACGAAAGAAGCTTCTTCTTCTTCATGGATGTAGAGGAAGCAAATATCCAACAATTGCAACTTCTATCACTGCTTTTAATAAACATATGGAAATATAAATATATAAATAATTCAAAAGAAATGTAGAAATTATATTAATAGAGTGATTTTTGATACCATATAAAGAAAACCTCTCTATGAATAAGTGAATATGATAATTGTTATTATAAGAAAACAGAATATTATTTTGGCTTCAACATACCTTAATGTACCTGTATACACACTCACACATAAACACAAGCATTTGTTTTCATGTGTGTGTATGCAAATAATATTTAAATACTTTTGAAAATGTTGTTCTAACTGAATCTTGATGAATAACTTCTTGCTTTAAATAACAAATCTTAAAAATTTATATTTACTTCCAAATTTGGGCAGAGAGTATTTATGAGATTATAAGAACAGGTGTTTTCTATCTTAATCTTTTTATAATAATCTGGACATTTAGGCTTTCAGTAACCTATATGCTAAAGTACATTGCAATGTTTTTTTTTGGGGGGGGGGGGGGGGGGGGGTTCGGAAATATTTTTATTGTTATTTGTTTTTAAGAAACCAGAGACTGCACATTTGTTGACTAAAATTCAGAGGCTTGTAAGATTTTAATCTCTTGAATCATAGCTAATAGTCTTGATTCTTATAAAAAGCACTGCAGTGCATTTTTAGGCCAGGCAAGTATCACTGTCTGCTTCAATTCATTAATGGAAGATATGCATTCATTTCGTTTACAAAAGAAAACTGGTTGACATTTGGGAAAATGTATTTCAATAACAAAACATTTTCATTACTCTTTTACTTGTTTTAGTCATTTGACTGTGGCCATGCTGGAGCACCGCCTTTAGTCGAGCAAATCGACCCCAGCACTTATTCTTTGTAAGCCTAGTACATATTCTATCGGTCTCTTTTGCCGAACCGCTAAGTGACGGGGACGTAAACACACCAACATCAGTTGTCAAGCAATGCTAGGGGGACAAACACAGAACCACAAACATACACATACACACACACACATATATATATATATATATATATATATATATATATATACATATATACATATATACGACAGGCTTCTTTCAGTTTCCGTCTACCAAATCCACTCACAAGGCTTTGGTTGGCCCGAGGCTATAGTAGAAGACACTTGCCCCAGGTGCCATGCAGTGGGACTGAACCTGGAACCATGTGGTTGGTTAGCAAGCTACTTACCACACAGCCACTCATGCGCCTTTACTATGAATATAAAATTTAATGAATACTGAAAAATAAGTAACAGTGCTGTTAAGTATTAAGTCCTGATTAAAATATTCCAGTTTTCTTAGATGCTTGTGATTTCAAAATCATAAATGAAACTTTTGAGTCACACAAGACAAAACTTATACTTTTGAGAAAGTGGATATTCTCAGAGATCTTGTGGATTAATTAAGCATCTGATTATCAGAAAAATGTTTCTTGTCATAATGGCAAATAAACTGTAATTTGGTTTGTTGCAATTTTTAGAAACTAGTTGATTCATAAAAGGATGACAAAATTTAAGAAACTTAACAAAATATACTTTGAAATTTCAGGACTAGCACATATTAAAATATTTGCACATATTATTTATGTAATTATAAAGGTTTTTAATTTCAATTCATTATTTCAAGTTACAAGATTCAAGATTGGAACAAGATTTTAAACTTTTAACCACAAAATGTACCGCCAAAAACATGCAAGCATAATTCTTAACAAATGATAGAAAAAATTATATAAAAAATTGAAAATGAGAAATAAAAGTTGAAAACTTTTTTGTAATATTAAGGA
The DNA here is from genome assembly GCF_006345805.1 of Octopus sinensis. Lineage (NCBI taxonomy): Eukaryota > Metazoa > Mollusca > Cephalopoda > Octopoda > Octopodidae > Octopus > Octopus sinensis. Next base: position 7,394,073 of record NC_042998.1, on the reverse strand, counting down.
AAATTATGTAACCAAAGTAACCAAATTTTGAAAAAGAGATAAAAAAAACAAGAGCTGAAGATGTATTAGAGAAAGATAGAATACTTGAAATTTCTTTCAATTACCATTTATGTAAAGATATATAGACACCCTGGCCACGCAAAGAAAAAAATGAATAAAAAAATTAATTTTATAGAGATTGCATTGAGAAGAAGAATTTGAATGTGATTAGGTTTTAAAAGATATTTGACTTTACTGAAGCTTTTGCCTGAAAACAGGGCGGCTATAAGTTCGTTTCTTCCATATATGTCTGGATTGGAAAAAGAAATAAGGTTTTACTAACCAGATTAAAAAAATAAAGGATAAAATACCAAATATACTGTGAAGTACATTTGCCACTTAAATGTGACTAACCACTAAGGGTGGATGCTACTGTAGCTTGTAGCCCCAGGAGAACATAGCCTCCAGCTGGCTATTGACACACTTTCTGTGCCCTGTCAGTATTTGCAAAGGGAAGCCATCCTTTCCATCATCGACCTGACGTGATACGCACGGACCCGGGTTTCTGTGGTTAGCCACATTTAAGTGGCAAATATACTTCACATTGTTGTGCAGCTACTGTTTATACCTCGTTCAGATATTTATTATTACCAAATATACCACTCTCTGGTTTTGTGTCTCACTTTCAGTTAGCTGCTCTGGCAACGATCACACTCATACGGTACTCTTAGTGCTCCACTAGCACAGATGCCAGTCATCGAATTTGATATTACTAATCAATCAGCTGTGGGTAGTCATTGATAGATCGGTTGTGTTTACTTGATAAATCAGCTGTTGTGTTTAGTTGGTAGATCAATTGTTGAATGCTCCATGTTGATCTGTGAGTTACCATGCTATTGCACTCACTTCTAATATCTCAAAGATGATGGAGGCAACCATTAACAACATTCTCCTCCAACATTTCGAATCTCCCTCTCTTTCCTTACTGATCACCAGTACGGCTCTCATAGAATAAATTCTGTTGGGGAATTAACTTATCTATATCATTCAGCAGAAGGCGTGCTGGCAGACTCGTTAGCACGCTGGGCGACATGCTTAGCAGTATTTCGTCTGTCGTTACGTTCTGAGTTCAAATTCCGCCGAGGTCGACTTTACCTTTCATCCTTTCGGGGTCGATAAATAAAGTACCAGTTTCGCACTGGGGGGGGGGGTCGATGTAATCGACTTAATCCCTTTGTCTGTCCTTGTTTGTCCCCTCTATGTTTAGCCCCTTGTGGGCAATAAAGAAATATATATCATTCAGCAGAAGGTTATAACCCTTAAGAAATCTGGTAAATGCAGTGTCATTAACAACAACACCAGTAAAGCCTTCGACTATGTCAGGTGCATGAATTTCTTATCCAAATTGCTTGCCTACGGGGTCCATCCAGCTCCTGGACCCATGGCTTCCAATCAGATCACATAACTACTGCATAGGTGATAGAGCTCTTTCATATCCATAATATATCAACTCTAGTGTATCCCAGGGTGCAATTTTGTCCCCTACACTTTTCTCTCTATACGTCAAAATCCTACTTGCTTCACCACCAACAACATTCACTCTTCTATAGATGATACCTTCTTCTCTAACCTTCCACACCTAAGTGTAGTCTATAAATTCTTTTTCCTTCTTTTATACTTTTATTTGTTTCAGTCATTTGACTGTGGCCATGCTGGAGCACTGCCTTTAGTCAAGCAAATTGACCCCAGGACTTATTCTCTTGCCAAACTGCTAAGTGACGGGGGCGTAAACATGCCAGCATCGGTTGTCAAGCAATGTTGGGGGGGGGGGACAAGCACAGACATATACATACAGACACACATATATATATGACGGGCTTCTTTCAGTTTCCATCTACCAAATCCATTCACAAGGCTTTGGTCAGCCCGAGGCCATAGTAGAAGACACTTGCCCAAGGTGCCATGCAGTGGGACTGAACCCAGAACCATGTGGTTCGTAAGCAAGCTACTTACCACACAGCCACTCCTGCACCTATAAAGCTCAGACCAAATCAACAATGGAGTATTGCTCCTACATTTGGGACTATTCACACACACACACACACACGCACACACACACACACACACACGCACACACACACACACACACACAAGTACATCCACCCCACCATAAAAAAAACACTCAACTGATTAGCATGAAAGCTTTGACCATCACACACTAATTTCCCGCCTACATAAGTGCTGTCTCAATTCTCAGCTTTCTGCATAATGGAGCTGAGTGATGTGATACCACCTCGTCCCAGGCATTCTAGACTCATTCATTTATTTTCCTCTCTTTCGTAAGCTATCTCACATTCACACTAACCACTAAGCATATTTTTTTATCCAGTGCAAAACATCAACTTTTTGGAATTCCCTCACCTGCAGATGTTTTCCTTGCCAATCAATTATATTTACTACATGATGAGTTGTTGTATGTAACTGATATATACCAGAGGTATGTCCTTAACATATCATTAGCAGTATATCCTCGATATATATGAATTGTTGTATTTACTTCACTGATTAACTGCTGCATTGACTTGAGAGATCATTTGTATTTATTTAGAGACTCACAGATACAATATTACTAATTTAATTTGTGGATGTGAAAGAGTTCTGTTATCACATGCTGCAGTAGTGTGATCTGGTTGAAAACCACAGATTCTAGAGATGAGAGACAGAGAGTTCCCCTAGGCAGGAAATTCAGACAATAAACTAATGTCATACATGGTTGAAGGTTTTGCTGATGCCATGAGCAACAACACTGCATTTATCAATCATAATATATTGCAAACTGTCCAACACAATGAAGAGAAATACATGTGTGTTTCTCAAACTGATTTCTTTAACATAACTTCATTTCAATATAAAAATAAGATTATGTAAGTTGTTAAAAGGAGATTAAAGGAAACATTTCTAGATCATTATGTAGATGTTCGCTACAATAGATTGCAGTGATTTTGTAGTAAAATAAGTTATATCAAATCTAAGAAAAGTATTTGGGAAGTGTGATAAATGTGTTGACGAAAATGATTAAGAATTGATCTGTAAACTCTGATAATTTGGACCAGAAGTATCAACCCTCTAATATATAATAGTAAAGATGCTATCAGTCCAATAACCTAAGCCAAACCTTCCATTAATATTATCAGCATACAAATAAAATATTAGACTAATATTTTTTTTTCCATCTTTTGTTTGGTACACAAACTTGTATAATTTTTATACTAACATTTTATTATTGTATGTATTACCTTTCTCATGCTACAATATACATTTTAGTTGCTTATGGTTAGAACTCATAAAATCTTGAAAATTTTCAGTTAGCTACTATACAAAATTAGTCAATAGTTTTCTGTAAAAAAAAGTTCAAAGATTTTGAAATAGAATAAGAAACTTTATATTCTCTGTTTTCCCAACATTTATCTCCTTTAACTTCGTTATTTCTTGGCTAACTTTTAGGAATATCATATGTGCAGCAAAGGTTGTTTGAAAAGTAAAACTATTCAAAACCTATTAAATTTTTAAATCATTAGGTTGGTACCAATATCCCCCTATTTTGATTTCCTTATCCTTAAAGAACTGTGTGCAATACTATTAAAATTATTTAAATGTAAAAATATATTTTCTTTTTATTAACATATTGTAAAGTAATATTTATTGCTCTTATTATAAGGAAATACTAGCTATTCCAGTTACTAGCTAGGAATATAACTTATTTAGTGTATTGGGTTTAAAAGCATTTTACTTTCAGTCATAAGAATTTTCAGTACAATAAAGCATTACAAAAAATCATTTTACTTTTGCAGTCAACTTGTCTTAAATTATATTTACAGTAATTTATATTCTCTAAATGCATTTGTTTAAACAGTTTTTATTATATTACAATTTTATAGGATATTTGATTTTCATATTTATATTTTGTGATACTATGGTCAAAATATCAATCCAACTGATATAAACTCTGAAACCAGAAAAACCACTTGAAGTATTAATTAGAAAATTGAAAATAATAATAATAATAATAATAATCTAAACATGCATAAATATTTAAGACTATCAAATGATTTTTTTTTAATATAATGCATTAAAAAACATCAAGATCTTCCAAGTTATTTTAGCATCACAAAGCTGCACAGTTAACATATTATGGGTGATTGATGGAAGCCCAAACTATATTGTCATGCTCTAACAGCATAAGAAAACTTGCTACCAGAATATAATGAATAAAAATCTACAAATTGTAAATGAGAGATATAAAACTGCTTGAATTTAAACTTAAAAATGATAAATCACTACAGAAAAGTGCCCGCATACCATCAGAGTGCACGCACTCAGACACAAAAAGAAAGATGAAAATTATAAGTAAAGCTATGAAAATAATATATTATAATTGAAAAATAAATTAAATAATTTGTAAAGGGAAGCACCATCAAGAGAAATTTCAATTTTAAACCTAGCACGTTTATTAGATTCATACTCTCTAAACAAAATGAGTGCAAAGGAATCGGATTTCAAGAGAGAGCAAATTTGAATAAAAGAAATAAATAAATAAACCTACTAAAAAGTCAAATGATGATAAAATTGAGAAGCAAACTTGGAAAAATAAGTAAACTGAACTAAAGAAAAAGATATCAAATTCCATGAATTCTCAAAGTGCCATTTAATATTACGGTGCTTCCTAGTTTCAAAAATTTTGGGTGAATAAAAAAAAAAAATGTCAGCCAAAGGAACTTTCATGCTACTTCTGAATAAATACTCATCTTGACTCATTAAGTTGAAGACACTTTATCGACAGTGCAGTCACTTTGTCAACCACATTTGGAAGAACAGGATTTTGTAGTTGCTGTTGTTGGTAT
>NC_042998.1:7371693-7386693 GCF_006345805.1 Octopus sinensis | reverse complement strand
AAAGTGAGTAAAAGTACACCCCCCATGTTGCACAAGCGTTGCACTCCTGAAAATTTTGCCATTCTGTGGAGTTCTGTATTGTGGAATCTGTTTTTGACTTCCATGTTACATGGAAATATCAAAGACAGAAAATGCGTTTCACATTATGGAATTCCACATTAATGCAAGATTTTCGTGAGCATAATGCTTTGGTAACACAGAGGATGCCTGTATTAATGTAAAATGTGAAACTTGAAAAGAATGATGCTTGAAATACATGTGTGTGTGTGTGTGTGTGTGTGTGCACGCATGTGCGTTCATATTTTAAAGTATTTATAGGCATTAATGTCTATGCAGATATATAAGCAAAACTTTACAAACTGTATGTGAGGTTTATAATTAATAAATCTAGAATCATTAATTACTTATTAATGAAAACATATAAGAGTGTTCAATACATGATCGAATTAAGTATATGTAGAATCTAGAAATATGTTTATAACTGGAAATTTTAATCTATTCCTTTTACATTTCTGATGATCAAAGACCCCCACCCCAGCAAGACATTCGTATGAAGCCTATTTATTGACTAAAATTTATTTTTACTACACAACACACACAGACACACACATACACATGCGGATATATATAAGTTAGTGCATAACATTAGTAAGGCTGGTTGATGAAATGATTTAAATACTATATAAAATTATTTGAATTTAAATTTTGATTAAAGAGTGTATAATAGAAGCAATAATAAATATGCATTATGTATAATGTAAAGAAATATTATATTGCATCCATATGACCACATGCATACAACCATTTAAGTATGCATATGACATTCAGTACACATATGTTTAAGAAGAAAAAAATCTGGCAGAAAATAAGTTTTTAGAAAATATTTTAAAAGAAAAGTTTTCTCTTATGTATAATACTGTTTCAAAGCCACAGCCTAATGGCTGAAATCAGTTAATGAATGAAGAAAACTGTAGAGCAGGTGTCAGCCCTATATATTCATAAATAAATCATGCAAAATACATTCTTGTAGAAGTTATTCAAAATACTATTCTACACAAAGTTACAACATAAACTTGATTATGCTATAAATTTATAATTTCGAGAGAAGGTGCCAAATTTTAAAAAATGCCAATATTGTTTAAGTGATTAAAGTTGGAAAAAAAAAAAAATAAGTAAGATAAACATATATCCAGGAAAACCTTCCGACATTTTCAATTCAATGCTTTTGCTAATCCTTAAATATTTGTGCATTTGGCTTCATTTTTTAATTTTTTTTTTGTCTCAGTAAATACTGGATCACTTCAGTCATCTATACTCCACTCCTACAGAACAGGGGATTGTGCCTATTCAAAACAAACCATTATTCCTCTTGGTTTATTATATAACTTTTTTATAATGATGAAAAAATGATCATATACCGATATATATTTTGCAATAATCTAAATCAACAAAATTATAACCATGGAAATATTTAGTTATCAATATATTACAAATTAACATGACCCCTTGAGCATCTAACGATGACAGAAGTTAACAGGAATCACTAATATGAATCATTAAGTAAATTATTTTGGTACATATTAATCTTTGTTTATAATACCTATATCAAGATACATTTCTTAAATATTGATAACTTCAGTGATTAAGAAAGCTATACTGGTATAGCTGTAGAATGGGTTAGATGAGTTCTATTCAGAAGTATATGTTCACTTCAACCTTACGCTTCACCTACCCACCTTGTAAATCTAATGATATATTCCAGTATAAGAGTGAAATACATTTTAACAAACACAAAAGGAGGAAGGCTGATTCCTTACTGACAATACTTCAGGCCAGAACCATGAAGTATAAACCTCATAAAGCAACTATTTTCTTGACAATTGAATCTTTGTAAAAATCTTTGAAATAAATAGACACCTATTCTGGTAGCAAATAATTCTGAACAGATCAATGATTTGGACTTCTACGAAAGAATTGATACATGTAATTAAATAAATTTATTTCTATTATACTAACAATAAGACAAAGGAAAAATTAATCATATCATAGATTTTTTTTAAAGTTTTATATTTTAATTTTAAAATTTCATCAAAATTTATCTATTTATCTTTAGATGAACTTGTTTCCTTTTTTTTAAAACTTTTATATAGTTCAAGAGAGTTAAAATAATTTAATTTCAAATTATTGCAATGTTTAGTGTACCTAACTGACTGTGGCATAGTCACTGATGAAGATTCCCACATGGAGCTGTTCAGAAGGTCGCTGTAGTGAAGATTTTCAATGCACTGCAAACAGAACAACAAATAAAACATTTCATTGACAATCATACCAAATATTTATTGGGTGTCTTAAATCACATATAAAATACATATCTTTTTATCTTTTACTTGCTTCAGCCACTGACTACAACTATTCTGCGGCACCACCATGAAGGGTTCAGTCAAACACATTCACCTCAGGACATTTTTTTTAAAGCCTGGTACTTATTCAATCATTCTTCTTTTGCTAAACTGAAAGTTACAGGGATGCAAACAAACCAACACCAGTTGTCAAGTGATGAGGGGGGGGAATATTTTTAGTATTTCTCTGAACACACACACATACTCTTTTACTTGTTTCAGTCATTTTGACTGCGGTCATGCTGGAGCACCGCCTTTAGTTGATATACTTAAGTCGAGCAAATTAACCCCAGGACTTATTCTTTGTAAGCCTAGTACTTATACTATCGGTCTCTTTTACCAAACCGCTAAGTTACAGGGATGTAAACACACCACCTTCAGTTGCCAAGCGATGTTGGGGGGACAAACACAGACACACAAACATACATATATATATATGCAACGGGCTTCTTTCAGTTTGTGTATATGTAATAAATCTTTGCCACTTGCAGGAAGTAGTGAGATCCTATGGGTAAAAGTGGTGAATTGTAGGGAAAATATGATATTAAGCAATTTCTCAAATTTTTTAACTTTCCTTTGTAATATCTGATGAATTTAGTGCAACCAAACCTTTTAAAGACAATTTTATGATTTGTTTAATCTCATGAAATTTGACTTTATAACAAAGAAAGAAAACATTTACTAAAAATAGTGATTTTTATGTAGGCTTTCTTTTAAATGTGAATGTATTTCAAGGGTTTTCAAAAGACTATAATGATTGGAAAACACTTGCTTAACCTAAACGTATTTCAATTCTATCTAAAAAAATGCTGATTATGTCTTTTTCTTTTTCCATTTGTAAATTGAAGGTTTATCAAGACAGATTAAAAATATAATCACAATAAGACCTCTTCTAATTGATTATTTCAAAAAGTATTATGAATAAAGAATTTTTTTATTTTTTTAAGTATAACAACAAAAATGTAGTTCTTACCTGACTAATCTCACTACACCAAGCAGCTTTTTCTTGTGGGGTTGCTGCCACTAGGGACAGTGTTAATGGTGGTCCACTTTTTGAATCTATAATAAGACGGAATTCAAGACCATGATGATCTGGTCGATCTTTTCCATCAGTTTGGTTTCCCAATGCATTTGGACCAAGTGACTGACTGCCAAAACTGCCAACCGAGTCTAAAGAATAAGCTAAACAAACAAAAGAAACAAAATATTATGTTTACGATGCCTTAATAACAGCAGACATTTAAACAAAAATATCAACCATAAAAAAATATTCAAATTAATATAAACATTCTTCAAATCCTGCAGGTAACATTATTACCATATTTGTAGATGATGTTTCATATTTCTTTATTGCCCACAAGGGGCTAAACATAGAGGGGACAAACAAGGACAGACAAAGAGGTTAAGTCGATTATATCGATCCCAGTGCATGACTGGTACTTAATTTATCGACCCTGAAAGGATGAAAGGCAAAGTTGACATTAGTGGAATTTGAACTCAGAACGTAGCAGCAGACGAAATACCGCTAAGCATTTCACCCGGTGCGCTAACATTTCTTATTTCTTTATTACCCACAAGGGGCTAAACATAGAGGGGACAAACAAGGACAGACAAAGGGATTAAGTCAATTACATCTACCCCAGTGTATAACTGGTACTTAATTTATCGACCCCGAAAGGATGAAAGGCAAAGTCGACCTTGGCGGAATTTGAACTCAGAACATAGTGGCAGACAAAATACCGCTAAGCATTTCACCCGGCGTGCAAACATTTCTGCCAGCTCATCGCTTTAGCTAACGTTTCTGCCAGCTTTGTAGATAATGTTTCAGCCTTCTTAATCCATTGATTCTTTATTATTTGTTGAAACATTTCAAAACCAATTTTATGCCATATCTCATGTTTTACGTTTATGTTTTGATTTCTCATTATTGCTTTGTTTTAGAATTCTTGGAAATCATTGACTGCATTAAAAGTGATTTAAAAGAAACCATTCACTCATACACTTATTACAAACATTCACATACATGTACATGTACACATCTTCCTAAACACCTCCTCTCCACTGCGTTCAACACTCTCCCTGCATTTATCTCCCACTCACTCACCCTGTTCAATCCTCTGTTTCACTTCACTTGCAGTCACGTCCCTGTCCCAACATATCTTCTTCACTAGTTTCTCAAACTCTCCCCCTTTCTTTCCTTCTCTCTCTCCCTCTCTTTCTTTGTCTCTTGCCTCTCTATTTTTCCAACTGGGGTAGTCATGTATCTCCTCTACAGCAAGGCACTACCCCCTTTTTGTCCTTCTATCATACTTTAACATCTCATCACCTGGCACAAGACCACTTCTCACAATACAACTCTCCCCTCAGTTGTGGGTCATGTCTTGCAAGTTACTTGGTGGCTTTGCCAGTGGCCTGTAAGCCCCACCCCTAATAAACTCTGTAAAGTGGTTGGCATTAGGAGGCCATGCCAATGCAGTCTCATGAGTATGATGCAATATTCCAGTTCATCAGCTCTTGTCAAAACAATCCAACCCATGCCTGCATGGAAAGCAAACATCAAATGGTGATTATGATGATAATGATATATATATATAATATATATATATATGTTCTTTTCTACTCTAGACACAAGGCATGAAATTTTGGAGGGAAGGGGTCCAGTCAATTAGATTGACCCCAGTACGCAACTGGCACCTAATTTATCAACTCTGAAAGGATGAAAGGCAAAGTTGACCTCAATGGAATATATATATATATATATACACACACACATACACACACACACATACACATATATATACATATATATATATGGCACGTAAAAAGCACCCACTACACTCACGGAGTGGTTGGCATTAGGAAGGGCATCCAGCCGTAGAAACACTGCCAGATTTTGACTGGGCCGGATGAAGCCTTCTGGCTTCACAGACCCCAGTAGAACCGTCCAACCCATGCTAGCATGGAAAGCGGACGCTAAACGATGATGATGATGATGATATATATATATACACACACACACATATATATATATATATATTACTTGATTACTTGTCCCAAGGTAGTAATTACAGAGACCCAGAAAGTACAAGTATTTACTACTATAATCAACTAGTGTACATATGACTCTTGATGGTGAGCTCATTTGTCATTCCATCTCCTGAAAGTGCTACGGTGATGGACGAGTGGCAATGTGTGCTGACCTAACCAGTGAGAAGGTTCAGTTTTGAGTCAAGAACATTTGAAACTTTGATAGGGTAACTACTTATCATCCTACAAAGTGACCTGATCAATCCAGCAGGGGGTTAAAACTTTTGTCTGTAACCTATGCTCCAAACTATGCAGATCTGCAGTGGGACTGAACAGTCATCTAAGAGGTCATGGATGGAAAGTTAGAAATGGTATTGTTTGTTTCTTCTCGAGCCATGCTTGGCTCATAAGGGCCGGTTTCCCGGTTTCCTTGGCGTATAGGTTCTCCATCTGGATGGGACGCCGGTCCGTTGCAAGTGAACTGCAAGATGCAGGAGGAAAGAGTGAGAGAATGTTGTTGCGAAAGAGTCAGCAGAAGTTCGCCATTATCTTTTGCCGGTGCCACATGGAACTCAGGTGTTTCGCTCATAAACACACACATCACCCGGTCTGAGATTCGAACCTGCAATCCCTTGACCGTGAGTCCGCCGCTCTAACCACTAGGCCATGTGCCTCCACTAGAAATGCCATTGACAACAAGGAAGGTCAAGGAGATGGCAATCATCTGTGATGATGGAGCAATCACACAAGGCATATATGGTGGTTTAGTCTGTGCTACTTTATGACTCTTTCACCATAAAATTAACCAGAAGGCTTACTATTATGTTGCAAGGCTCCTACATATGCACAATTTGCGTCATTTTAAATGTGTCCTAGAAAGATCACTTGGGCTAAGAGAGATTGTACAATCATCTTCCAAAAGAATTAGGCATTATAGAAAGAAAAGTTCACTGTGCTGGACATAATCAGAGACATAAGGAGAAATAAGGTTTGTGACACTCTACTGTGGACTCTTAGATATGATGGCGATTGTATTGACTGGCATTCAAAGACATTAGGAATCAGTCAACAGATGACATGAGATGTCACTAGGATAGACTATCAAGACAGAGATGGGTAAAAGATTAGGATCAAGCAAATCTTGATAAACATGAGCCTATGATATGATACATTGTATCAAGAATAGAATTTAAGTTTTTGACTGTAATTAAATTTTATGATCATTCCTGTAATGATGTTAATAATCCACCAAAAAACAGAACCAATATTTTCTGCTTTTGCAATACTTTTTCAATATCTGCTGTAGGTATGGTTATTGTAGGTGGCGAACTGGCAGAAACGTTAGCATGCCAGTCGAAATGCTTAATGGTATTTCGTCTGACGCTACGTTCTGAGTTCAAATTCCACCAAGGTCGACTTTACTTTTTATCCTTTCAGGGTTGATAAATTAAGTACCAGTTACGCACTGGGGTTGATGTAATCGATTTAATCCGTTTATCTGTCCTTGTTTGTCCTCTCTGTGTTTAGCCCCTTGTGGTAAATAAAGAAATAGGTATGGTTATCAGACCACCACTAAATGCATCATACCCACAACTAATTGTATTTGATTCTTGTTCTGTAAAGAGGTATTTGATGAAATAAGTGTATAAGTTAAGAAAAATCTGAAAAATTGTCTTTTGTAAGTGTCACTAGGGGTGCATTTACTTCTCACAGCATAAGGAGAGGTGTTATCAAAATCATGGGGTCAAACCACTTTCTGCAGTTAATGTCAGTAAAATTTTGAGCCCATATATCTGCTTTCTGAGCTCAAAGCATTAATATAAAAAATATGTAGTTTATTATTACCATCAAAAAAGCTAATCAAAAATATAAAATGGATTTCTTAATATTTGCCCTATAATTTAATCCATGTATGCACACACATACTCACACACACATGAATATAAAGAAATACATATATATATATATATATATATCACTGTGATCACCATGACCAACCAGGCTATCAGATGTTGCTAAACATCGCTGGTCACAATGCGTTTCGCATTGTTTTAGCCTTCAATTGATGCCACCCCACTGGCTAAGCGAGCAGGCCAACAGAAGAAAGAGTGAGAGAAAGTTGTGGCGAAAGAGTACAGCAGAGATCGTCACCATCCCCTGCCGGAGCCTCATGGAGCTTTAGGTGTTTTCGCTCAATAAACACTCACAACGCCCGGTCTGGGAATCGAAACCGCGATCCTACAACCATGAGTCTGCTGCCCTAACCACTGGGCCATTGCGCCTCCACACACCTGCCTCGACTGGCTTCTGTGCCGGTGACACATAAAAAGCACCAACCGATCATGGCAGATGCCAGGCCCCTCTGGCACCTGTGCAGGTGGCACGTAAAAAGCACCCACTACACTCACAGAGTGGTTGGCATTAGGAAGGGCATCCAGCTGTAGAAACACTGCCAAATCAGACTGGAGCCTGGTGCAGCCTCCTGGTTTCCCAGACCCCGGTAGAACTGTCCAACCCATGCTAGCATGGAAAATGGATGTTAAACAATGATGATGATGATGATGATGATGATATATATATATCCCACATGAATAATAACTGAACTGATTGCTTTAAACATTAAAATAAGAGTTCAAATCATCCAATGGGAATTTTTCATGTATAGAAGCAGTATTATTATGTTTCTGGACCCAATTCTTATAGGCTTCTGAGTGACTGAGATATCAAGGAAACAACACTGATTTTAGATCAATGCCCTCATGTATAAAGGAAGAATGGAAACATTCGCAGAGACACACACATTCATACACATGTACACACACACATACATACACATGTACACACACACACATACATACACATATACATACACGCATGAATGCATGCATAAATACATACATACATACATACAAACATATACATATATGAACATGGAATTATTTGGATGAATGACAGGGAAGTGCTTAATAGATGTAGTGTATATAGTTTTTATTTAATGACTCGAGTTTCATACCATTGCAATCTTCTGGTAAGAACACTACCTGAAGATCAGTTTCAATAAATTGCATACATAATTATATAGGGGATATATATATATATATATATATATCAGCACCGAGTCTACACTGTAAAGTGGCTGACGTTTGGAAGGGCATCCAGCTGTAAAAACCTTGCCAAAACTGACCTCACCTGTGCTTGTGCTACATAAAAAGCACAAAGTCCGCTCTGCTGAGTGGTTGGTGTTAGGAAAGGCATCCAGCTGTAAAAATCCTGCTAAAACGGTTACAGAAGTCTGGTGCAGGCTTCTACCTGGCCGGCTTTTGTCAAACTGTCCCACCCATGCTAGCATGGGAAGCGGACATTAAACAGTGATGATGATGGTGATGATGATATTGTGTGAAGGCACTTGACCTAGCAGTTAGGGTAGTGGTTTTCAACCAGGGTTCCACGGAACCTTAGGGTTCCACCAGTACAGTCCAGGGGTTCCGCAAGAAGTTACAAAACTGCTAAAATCGGCAGTAATTTTTAATTCTCCAGTGCAGATATGTGTGCAAAAGACTATTAAATTATTGCACAGGGGTTCCTCGAGCCAGTGGAATATTTCCTTGGGGTTCCGCTCCAGCAAAAATGTTGAAAAGCACTAAGTTAGGATGTTGCCCTTATGATTGCTAGATTGTGGATTTGATTCCTGCACGGGGTGACACATTATGTTCTTGAGCAAAACACTTCATTTCACATTGCTCTGCAATCATTTCGACATCATATGTGTGACACACTTGAGTACCTGCACAGATAACGTTGATTTGATGGGGGAGGGAGCTAATGTACAGCTTATACATTTGATCATTATAAACAAATCATTTTCACAGTAAATCATGTTCAGTAAAACAGCACAATCATACATCATCTTCAATGGAAGATTCCATCATACATATACATTGTCCCCTGTCTAAGGAAGTATAAGGATTTTCCATGCAGACATACACAATGGTCTTTAGTTTCCTATTTCTTTATTGCTCACATGGAGGGGACAAACAAGGACAGACAAAGGGATTAAGTCGGTTAGATATCGACCCCAGTGCGTAACTGGTACTTAATTCATCGACCCTGAAAGGATGAAAGGCAAAGTCGACCTTGGCAGAATTTGAACTCAGAACGTAATGGCAGACAAAATACCGCTAAGCATTTTGCCTGGTGTGCTAACATTTCTGTCAGCTCGCCGCCGTCTTTAGTTTCCATTTACCGAATTCATTCACAAGACTTTGGTCTGCCAGGGTCTATAGCAGAAGACACTCACCCAAGATGTTGTGCAGTGGGACTGAACCAGAAACCGCATAGTTCCAAAGTGAACTCCTTACCCATGTAGCCGTGGCTGCACCAATATCCGTGTGAGTGTGAGTGTTTGTGTGTGTGTGTTTGTGTATAAGAGAGAGAGTGAGTATGTGCACATGTAGACACACACAAACACACAATAGTTTCTGTCTACAAATTGCAGGTGCATAGCTCAGTGGTTAGAGTGTCGGGCTCACAATCATGAGGTAGTGAGTTTGATTCCTGGACCAGGCTGGGTGTTGTGTTCTTGAGCAAGGCACTTTATTTCATATTTCTTCAGTTCACACAGTGGTGGAAATGAGTTGCGACGTCACTGGTACCAAGCTGTATTGACCTTTACTTTTCCCTTGGATGCATCAGTGGCATGTCGAGGGGAGGCTGGTATGCATGGACGACTGCTGATCTTCCATAAACAACCTTGACTGGACTTGTGCCTCAGTGGCAAACTTTCTAGATGCAATCCCATGGTCGTTCATGCCTGAAGGGATCTTTATCTTTTACAAATTGTACACTAATTCCATTCATAAAACATTGATCAAGCTGAAGTTACAGTGGAAGGGTGCCATGTTATGAAATAGAACATAAGACTTCATGGTTACAAAATAAACTTTGTGCACAACTCAGAAAACTTAGAATAATGTTGATGTGCAGTACTAGTATACACTAACCAAATTAGACAAACTTACATTGATTTAGCTTTCTGTAACCTAAAATAAATTCTCACCAAGTCAAGAAAAGATCCTTTGCACAATCACTGAAGATGCTAGAAATAACAAACAAGTTTCCCTCACAAAATGAGGAAAGACACACACAAAAGCAATCTTACAAATTTCTCCATCCATTTTCCATCTTATTTTAAAGTTGAACTTACTGTCTTCATCAACGAGGAAAACTTCAGAACTGGGATCTTCAATAAGTGTGCAGTCTATCAGAGGAATTTTCCCTTGTTGCTGGAAAGAATCCACAGAAAGTAAATTTTATAGTAAAAATTATAAATTTCGGTTTTTATGATTATAACAAAATAATGAAGGTTTTAATGATTACTACAATAGTTTTATAGATTACCCTGGTAGAGAAAAAAGAATATATAAAAACAAAAGAAATTCAGTGGAAATGTGTTTTCAGAATGGAAATGGAAAACAACGGTCTAAAAAATAGAAGGACATTCATTGAATTACAGCACCGATAGCAATAATGGCAATGATGGTATTTTTTGTAGAAACACAGCAAAGAGTAAAAAAAATTACATCCTGTATTCATATAAAACATGGTGGTTGAAGACATACAATTTTACAGAAAATAAACTCAAATTACACCTTAACATATAATATATATATATATATTTATAAATAAGGATAATATCGATATTAAATATCGATATTATCAAGTAGCCAGCATGGGAAAAAATACCATACAAAGGTAATAATTTTTTTCAACTATAAATAAGGGTGTCTGAGGGACACCACCATGCCAAAATAGCAGTCAAATCCTGACTCTAAAAGCCACCTAAAATGTTCATATCGCACCACAAGATAAAACAGAGAGACAAAATAAACCGTCTTATCTCGTGGTGCAATATGAACATTTTTGGTGGCTTTTAGAGTCAGGATTTGACTGCTATTTCAGCATGGTGGTGTCCCTCAGACACCTTTATTTATAGTTGAAAAAAAAAATATATATATATATATATGTACATATATATACATATGTACGTAAATATGGATATTGTTTTCATATTTGTTTTGCAAGATTGTTGATGAAAAATTGTGACTTGAAATGGATGTTGTACTTTGGGTGGGTCAGTTCTTCAATTATACAAGGTTGCATTTCACTTCTTTTTCTTAGTATTTGTTAACGAGCTAAATTATTAACCGATCAATTTTTGATCATTCATTCAGTCAGTCCATTCGATTCCCTTCCTTACAGCTTGTGCCCGTGTCCTCACATTGATATGCACTTCCAGTTAGTGTGAAGCTAACAGGAGGTGCTCAGTGATATGAGGGGCAGATAAGGGCACATCTTCAATAATGTCACTGGCTGTGGTGAAAGGACTGAGGTGACCAATGTGATCAATTCATCACATGACTCACTAAAAAATTGATGAGTTAATAAGTGAGCCAACAATAATTAAAAGAAATGAAATACAAACTGCATGTGTATGTTTTGGTTGGTTAATGACCCTCCAAAGTACTTTATATATAAAATACTTACATATATGTAAAATACTTAAATATGCATAAAATCATCAATATCATCATTACCATCAACATTGTCATTTTACATCCATTTCAATATCTGGCATTTGTTAGACCGGTCCGAGTCAGCTCCTATTCAAAGTTACTGCATCTTGCTTTTACATTTCATCTGGTATGATTTTTACGATTGGATATTCTTTCTTAAACAAACCGTTTTGCAGAGTGTACTGGTTGTATTTTATTATGGCACCAGCATTAGCAAGGTTGTCATGTTTGTGACAAGACTCACCAACCAAATAGAGTGTATTGGGTGCATTTTATTGTGGCACCAGCACTAAAGATGTAGTCTTATCCTCTGTAAGACTAATAATAAATCCTTTCTATTCCAAGTTGTTTCCGTTTATTCACAACAGACATAACCAAGAGAATGGATTAGAATATGAGTAAGAATGCAAGAGAAAATACGATGAAAGGGGAGACATGAAAGAGAGACAATGACAAGTGGGGTCATTAAAGGGAAATAATAGAAATGGCAGAGAATGGTGTAAGCCAACAATGCGTAGAGTGATATGGGATGGCTAATGTGAGAGCAAAGGGAAATAAGCAATAAAGATGTGTGATAACAAGAATGATATGAAGGTAAGATAATGATAGCTAGCCATCTCCTCTTCCACAGATGTCATGGTGACAGAGTGATACGAAGTGATGGTGGGGGGAATTGAAGAAAAAGGCCAGTACACAACAGTGAATAGGAGAGAGGGAGTGAGAAATAGATGAGAAAATAATGAAGGCAGTAGATGAAGAGTTGACAGGAATATAACATAATGGAGAAGTCTGAAAGTAGATATATTACATGTTTCAAACTATTTTGCCGCCACTTTTTAATGAGCATTTTTTTTTACACTTGCAATAATGGGTTCATCGTTTTAGGCACCATTTGCTGTAAGTCATCACAATTCTAAATATATAAATTTATTTTGAGTATGCTTGCAATTCTAATAACTGTTATGATACATTTTAAATTAAGTTACATTTATATACCACTAGCAGTATCGCCCGGCGTTGCTCAGGTTTGTAAGGGAAATAACTATAAAGCATTTTTAGAGAGTTATAGCCAAAAAACAGCAAAAAAATGGAAAAAAATAATGGTAAATTTTTTTTTGAGATTTAAAAAAGGTGGAGTTGCGTCCCCATGACAGTTTGTGGTTCGTGTTTCTGATTCTCGACCCCATGTCGAATTTATCGATTTTTTTTCAGAACTGGAGGAACTTTTCAAAATTTTCGCTGTGTTAGTTTTGAATTATGACATTGGGCTATGTGTGTGTCAAGTTTCATCAGAATCGGTTGAAAGCCGTGGTCAGGGTGAGGGTACAAGCAAACAGACACACAGAAACACACACAGACAAACTGCCATTTATATAGAGAGAGATTTGTGTTTACTTTTTGAAAACAAAAAGTGTGTTTGTAATACACGCAGCAAGTTTAGATGGGCTGGACACGTCGCCCGGCTCACCGATAATTGGTGGATCCGTGCAGTTGTTGAGTGGTACCCGCGCAAGCGGAAACAATGTCTTTGAAGGCCTCCACGATGGTGGAGTTACAATTTCAGGAGGGCGATTGGGATCACGTGGATGAGGAAGTTAGGTGTGATCCAGAGAGGAGTGAACAGTGTGCTGTGATCAACAGTGTCAAGTGGACGCCCGACGGACTGGTCAGTCAAGGTGATCAAGGTGATATATGTATATATATACACACACATACACATGTGAGTGGAGAAATAAAAGAAAGTGGCATTCAACACATTTAGTAGGAGTTGCATGTATTATTCAATAACACTTTGGCTCAGTTCCCTATGACTCAAATGTCTGTAGGCTCAAATCTATCTAAATACCTGACAAGATAGGTTCATCCTGTGAACCTACTAAACTTTAAGTCATCTGGAGCTGAGTCAAGCTCTTATTAAATATATAAATATGTACATACATATAGGTTTGGTGGTACAAAGAGGAAAATTAAACTCAGGATATGAGAATGTGTATGTGTGTGTGTGTGTGGAGGCGCGTGACTTAGTGGTTAGGATGTCAGCATTATGATCGCAAGATTGTGGTTTCGATTCTTGGACGACGCGTTGTGTTCTTGAGCAAAACACTTCATTTCACGTTGCTCCAGTCCACTCAATTGGCAAAAATGAGTAACACTGTGATGGACTGGCGTCCCATCCAGCTGGGGAACACATAGAAACCGGGAAACCGGGCCCATGAGCCTGGCTAAGCTTTAAAAGGGTGCATTTATTTTATTTTATTATATATATATATATGTATATATATATATATATATATATATATACATAATATCATTAATATTCAGTAGTCTTATTTTTATCATGTGCATTACCTGCATTACCAAGCACAGGTCTGTGTGCCTTGGGTATGTGCTGCAGTTTGTTTTGGCGCTGTTATTTTCATTGTATTGAAAGCACTTTATGTAGGATGCATGTGGTGCCTAGAGGTGCTATTTTCTGTATGCTATCTACATTCATAAGTCCTAGTGCTTTGGTTATGTATTTGTCTGAATGTTTTTTAATCATACCTAATGCACCTATTATTATATAAATAAGGATAAGACCATTATTTGAAATAACTATCATATCAAATGGCCAGCATGGGAAGAAAAACCTTATAGGTAATAATTATTATTAAAATTATAATTGCGTGGGACTATCCAGTAATTTGCTAGTTTATTTGTCTACTTGTCTTTTCACCTTGTGCTGTATGAATACTTGATGTAGTTTTGGAGTCAGGCTTTGACTGCCATCTCTAGCATGGTGGTATCTTAGGTACCCTATATTATAATTATATATACATATATAGGGTATGAGAGGTATTGGTGTCAAAAGACCCAAAGGTGTCAGGTAATGCTGAGTAAGTGCTATGGACAGACTAAACATTTCCTTACACCATCTCTGATGAAAGGACATATAAAATATCCTG
Organism: Octopus sinensis; assembly: GCF_006345805.1. Taxonomy (NCBI): domain Eukaryota; kingdom Metazoa; phylum Mollusca; class Cephalopoda; order Octopoda; family Octopodidae; genus Octopus; species Octopus sinensis. The sequence continues at coordinate 7,371,750 of NC_042998.1, read as the reverse complement.
GAAACAGCTGTAAGGCCTTCTCTTTATAAATGTTCTGTAAACTATTCACAGCCTTAG